>NC_079506.1:323451-574966 GCF_030052815.1 Hevea brasiliensis | reverse complement strand
AGTTGTCGGAGTGATATGAGATTTGTTAGCAACTCCTCTGGCAGAACTTCTAGATCCTCAATATTCTCGATATGCAGACTTGTCAATTGAGAAGGGGAAATCGAAGCACAAGAAGACGTAGATTGTGACACCGAAATCTTCATCTTCAGTATGTCCTCCAATGACTTCTTGCTGGCATTTTTGAATGCCAATTTTTGGACAGATGGAATGAGAGGCATTGAAGTGAGGTTAGGGCAAGACATGATTTCCAAATAATCAAGACAGTGAAATTGTAGCAACTGAGGCATGGATGTATCCCTCCTCCAGCCCTTCAGATTTGGGCAATTTTGTAGCCAGAGTTTCTCTAAGGAAGGGAAGAATAATGCATTGTCGCAATTAATCCCACTCTCTATGTACTCCAGATCAGTTGAATTATAAATCCCCAAAGTTTTAAGTGAAGGGAACCGATCCAACGGTGGAAAATGCTGGCATTTTTTGCAGTTATCAATTCGAAGTTTCACCAAATTAGTGAGGGAAGAAATCCAGCTTGGAAACATGAGTCTTCCGCACCCAAACACAATCAACCATTTTAGATTAAGGTGTGGCCGCAGCTCTCCCAATGACATTTCTTCATCATTTTCACCATCATCTGTACCACTATCACTATTATTATCATAGGGATCGCCCAATTTCCATGATAATCTCAAGACTTGAAGGTGTTGCTTCTCTTTCAAATTGGCTGCCTTAAATTCAGATGCTGGATTTTTCACATACCGTAGATTCCTGATCTCTAGATTTTCTCCCAGCTTGTTCAAGTCACGTAATTCACCAAGTCCAGCGCTACGTTTGGAGACACCGTGGTCTTTGGCCACCATGAATAGTGATAAATTCTTAAGGGAAGTCAGTTGACCAATCCCACGTGGCATATGAGTCAAACTAACACATCCCTGAAGGTAAAGGTTCTGGAGATTGACCAACTTTTTAATGTGCTTAGGCAACTGTTTAAGCCTTTCACAGTTGGTTAGGTACAAAATTTGCAGGTTTTGGAGTTTAATAATGGAATCAGGAAGGATTTCAACGCATTCGTTATCAGAAAGATCGAGAAACCTTACGTGCTTCAATTTATCAATGGAATGGGGCACTTTCTTAATTCCCAAACCACGCAAATTTAATACCCTTATACGACTTAATTTGAAAAAAATTTCACCACATTCTACTTCTTTAATGTCATGCTTTTTTGACCATTTAAATGATGTAAATGTTCTCACCTTTGACACATTAGGTAAGCAACTTGCAACATTTTGCCATGACTCAACTTCAAAATCAATTGAAAAATGTCGAGTTTTTTTTTCAACACACTTTGCATCTGAACTTAATAAAATGATTTCATCCCCTGCTACTTGTGCGGCAAGATCATGCATCAAATCATGCATTTTACAACTCCATAAATTACCCAACTTATCTTTTTCTACTTCTTGAAAGAAGCATCTCCACGAAAGATCCTTAAAATATTTTAAACCCATATCTTGAATACTTTGTTCTGAATTTGATGATTTAATGAATCCTTGTGCCACCCAAATGTTCACCAAATATGGGATGTTAATTTTACAATCTTTTGGAAATAATCTACAATAAGCAAAGCAACACTTTAAATGTGAAGGTAGATGATTATAACTCAATTTAAGAGTTTGAATGATACTATTTCCCTCTTCATTCATATTTGGAAGTTCTTTTTCTTTGAAGTGTTGCCATTCATCTATTGTATTTTTAAAATACAATAAACGACCTATTACTCTTATGGCTAAAGGGACTCCAACATATTTTGCCACAATTTCTTTTCCAATTCTCTCGTGGTCTAGGCTAGTTACTTCCCCTTGTTTAAAAGCCATATTTGCAAATAAAGACCACGAATCATCAACAAGGAGGCCTTGTAAATCATGTGTTTTTGTTGATCCTATCATTTCTGCAACATTTTTAAGACGTGTAGTCACTATTATTTTGCTTCCTCTTCTGCCTCCAACTAGCAAATCTTTCAAGTGAAACCATTTTTCGGAATCCTCATTCCACAAATCGTCCAAAACAAGTAAATATTTTTTTCCATTAATCTTCTCATGAAGAAGATCTTTCAAGGTATTCATCTCAAGATTTTTAGGCTTCTCACCATCAAGAGACTCCAAAATCTTTTCAACAATTATTTTTACATCAAAATTTTCAGAAATGCACACCCAAATTTTGAGCTCAAAATTTGATTTCACCGTCTCATCATTATATGCAAATTGAGCAAGTGTTGTCTTTCCTAAGCCTCCAATACCCACAATGGAAATGATTGACACATTCTCCCCATGACTAGAGGACAGGAGAAAATCAATAATTTTCTTTTCATCATTTTCTCTACCAACAACTAATTGAGGTAAAGATGAGTGAGTTTGCTCTCTTTCCCCAATCATAGGAAATGTCTTCTCAGGGAGCTTATCTAAGTGAAACTTCTTATGTTCAGCAATCTCATCTAACTTACTTCTAACTTTTTCAATCTTATGAGCCATTTTAAGGCCATAAACAAATGGGTTTGAGCTTGAAAAGAAGAGGCGTACCTCCTTCAACATTTTATTGCCAGTCATCATCTGCTTCAGCAAAACATCTGTGGAGAACTCATCTAACAAATCATCTGCATCATAAAATGCTTCTTTTAGTGAATCAACCCAAACTTTGATTTGATGACTCTGCGAATACTGCTGCTCTGCATCAAGAAGCACAGCTTGGATCGTTGAAACTTTGCTCCTGAGTTTCTCAAGCTCCTCTCTGACACCCCACCTGAGCCTAGTCTCTTGAAGGACTCTAGAACCCAGCTTCTTAATGATTTCCACAGCAACGCCGGAGAGAATTGCGTCTGCCATTGCTTTTCAAGTGAGTGGAAAATGAAGGTAAGTCAGAATTGGGAAGTGTTTAAGGTTTGAAGAGAAGGATTATGAAGATGTGTGGAGGATGAAAATGCTATGGAAATATATATAAAAAGGATTTAGGCTCTTGAAGGAGATATTCATTTCTTTAAGGACAACCGTGTGGGGTCTATTGGAAAAAAAAAAAAAAAGACCCCGTTCCGTTTGTAACGTACTGCAAACCATGTGAATTCAATACATACTGAATTAATTATTTGAAGGTGAACGAAATAAATCTTAGAAACAAAGAGAGTAAAATTCTCCCAGCAACTTTTAAGAAACAGAAGCGTGCATCTCTTAAAGCAAAATATGAAAATGTTTGGCGCGGATGAATATAATTAAAAAAGCAAAATACAAAAATATTTTATTTAGATTTTTTTTATTCCCACAACGTTAGGATGAATGATTAGTAAAAATAAATTCATCTTCTTAGCCTAATTTAAAATAATCTTTTTGATTTTTCTTATAAAATCTCGACGATAGTCAGCAATAAAAAAAATAAAATAAAATAATAAATACTTTAAAATACTTTAAGTAAATACTTAATTAATAATTTTTTAAATATATAAACACTATTTGTCTGCTTCCATTTATGCTTTCATATTAATAATAAATACTTTAAGTAATAATTTTTTAAATATATAAACACTATTAGTCTGCTTCCATTTATGCTTTCATATTAATAATAAATACTTTAAGTAAAATCATTATTAAGAATTTTCATTCTATAAATTATTTAAATTAAGTAAATAAAATTTTCATGAAAAATTTATCTCCCACCTTGCTAATCAATTTTCTTTTTATTGTTTTTAGATCACTAAGTCAAAATTAATAAGCTGTGTGGAGCCCTTATAAGAGACTATAAAGAGAATTTTTTTTTTTTTATTTGAAAAACAAAGAATAAGGAAAAATAGGTACAAGGGAAATAAAAAGAAAGGCTAACAGAAAAAGTAAGACACAGTTCATAACAGTATGCATGAATAGTTTACAAGTTGTAATTTTTTTTTTTATTAAAAAAATTACTATTTTTATTTTGAGACCTTAGGGCTCCGTTTCTTTTTATTTAAAAAATTAGTATTTTCACAGATGGGAATGGTGGATTTCACTCATGAATGTCATCAGTTGAAAGTGAATATTATATTTTAATGGCAAAGAAAAGATGCAGTAAACTTTGAAGTCATTGACACAAGATGTTAATTTTCTGGCAAATTTTTCTTAGCATTTTCATTAGATATTCTTAAAGAAATGTTAAATTTTGAGATTTTGGTTAACATTTCTCCATGTTATTTTCTTATTAATTATAATTAGATTAAAATTTATTGATAAAAAGAAAAATCTTCTTATTAATCCAATCAAATTATTGATTAAAATTTATTGATAAAAATTTATTGATAAAGTCAAGGTCAATAATCCACTTTACAAGTTTAATTACTTCTGCTTGAATAAGCCTACATGGCTTGTAAGGCGGTGCAAACTGCAAAGTTGCTCATAATTTACAAAATCTAAGATCGATATTGTCTAGAGCAGCTTTGCAATTCTTTCTATTTGCTAATAAAATCAAAAGCAGAGTTCCATATACTCTGTTATGAGATGATATAGAAACAGAACAACTTCCTGACTGCAATATTGAATCCTTTGTGTGAAAGGTTACGATCCCTTTCCATGTAAATATAAATTCTTTATATTTTAGTACCACAAACTCAAAAGCCTAAATGCAATCCAAACTTCACTTTTAGGTTTGAAGGGGAGGATTATGAAGATGTGTGGAGGATATTAGTTGAAATGTGAACCTCAGTTGAAAGTCAATATTAGGTTTTAATTTCATTTAATGAAGCATAAATTATTTATTGAGTTTTTGGGAGAAACCAATGATAATTAAAATATGATATTTTGATTTTGAGATGTTAATATCTTTTCAGAAAGTTTAAAAATTTAAGAAATGAAAATTATTTTATATTATAGTTATAATTTTATTTTATTGATTAATGACTTATATATAGTTTCTCAAAAATGGTTAATATATAGTTTCTCAAAAAACGCTTCATACAATTGAAAACTGTGTATAATATTTTAAATCAATACATAATACTTCCCTTTTTTATATACAAGCAAAATGCAATTTATTAATGAAAATAGAAATGGATAGAAGGCTGCGTCCAACTAAACCCATGCCAGCAGGCATATCCCTTACACCCAACCTAATGAAGCAAGACCTTCTACCTATGTCAACAGAAAGTGACGCAAAGCAATTATAACAAAGCTAACAGATACAATTGCGGTAGAATCCCTGTTTGCAAGAGAGTCAGCGAAGCAATTCACTGCTCTAGGAGCATGACTCACCCCGGCATTAGGGAGGCGCTTTAGGTTGCAGCTAATAGAGTTCAGCACAGAGGAGAGACGCCGAGGAGTACTGTCTTAGTGTCATCGTTATTCACCCAAGACACAGCGATCTTAGGGTCAGTTTCAATAAGGATACCGACAGCATTAGTAGGGTAAAGAGGAGGAGAAACAGACAACAAACGCTTTTTGAATGGCCTTTAACTCTGCGGCGCTTGAATCATCAATCCTAGATGGGCAGAAGAACAAGCAGAGAAGGTTACCATCTAAATCTCTCAAAACTCCACCAACAGCACTAGGGCCGGCCTTACCTAGGGAGGAACCTTCAACGTTCCACTTGAGGTGATTTAGCGGCAGAGGGATCCACGAAGATACAGGTCGATGCTGTGATGGAAGAGACTCATAGTCACTCCATATTTAACTACAAAAAGAATAGCAAGCATTAAGGTTGCTAGCAACCGGAAGATTTCTTTTTGACAAAACAATAGGAATACCTTTCAATTATGGGTCAACGATTCATGCCATTATTCACATAGAATGACTACTGCCCAAATGATGATGTAAATGGGGAGAGAACCAATCACTCAACAACAACAGTAATGCACATGAACATCATTGGGAATGTTGAACAGTCAAACCTTAATGAAAAAAAAAATCTTCGAGTCATTTTACATAGTAAACAAGGAATCTGATTTGATAGGTTTAATGTAATTTCAGGACTACAACTAAATTTGAGCATTATAAAGTTTCCTTTGAATGTCTTTTACATTTAATCCAACATGCTCAAGCATCAAAGGAAAGCTATGGAATCATGTACAGTAAGTTGAGAAATTTAAAGAGAGCAGGATTTACTTGCCTTACAAGAGATGGAATTTTACAACTATTTGCAAGTGCAAGAATTGCTATGATTGATGGATGTGCTTTTCTTTCACTACATAAAAATGTGGACACACATTAACCTTATTTCATATGAACAAGAAACCCATAAATCACACTCACAAAGGAATATTATCAGTGCAATAATAAATTGAATAGTTTCACTTGTGAATGACATATAAGAAGAAAGTTGGTTTCAGAAAATTCGGCAACAAGTTTGCTTCAAAGTTGTCTCCTTAAGTAGTCAGTCGGACAGATCCCAATTTTAAGGGTTTTCAGCTAGAAATCATTTTCCACAGGAGCATAATTCACCCTGTTATCTACTGTTAACTTGTTGGAGAAAATTGGAAGTTGTACCTTATCTGAAGAAGCCATCAATAAAGAAATTCTACAGTCCCAAGTTGTTAAAATGTGGCGGCAAGTTGAAGTTCATCCAAAGCCATTCATTATTGTACATATGAAAATCCTTGCAATCAGCAGTTTCTATAGGCAAGGGAGATGAAACTTCAATTCAAGGTAATTATCATGCATAAATCCCAATGTTGCTGAAAAACCAAATTAAATATCAGGTAAAGAATTCATAACAAAAAAAATGTTGGACAAAAAAAATCCACTGTTTGATGGAATGTTTAAATTAGATTGGGAGAAAATATTGTTGAATATCATTTTGCTTTTCAGAACCAATGTTTTATCCACCTCTGCATTTAGCAGCACAAATATTGTTCATAAATGATTTAACTTACAAAGGAATGAGGTGAAGAGAGTTGATAGATGAAAATGACCTTCATCACAATGATTCCCATCCTACATTTTAGAAGCCGCATGATGAGAGGAAAAAAAAAATAAGAAGCCAGAAATAAACTCTTACAAACGAATTTAACTACACAAAATTGTCATAGTTAACTCACCAATTGTCAAAATCAACATCTATAAACAACTGCTTTAAGGTGAGTTTGGCATTCATTGAGGTAATGACATCAAATTCACAATGAACAAGAAGATTACACTTAGAGACAGGCACAGCATTTCATTTTGAGAACAACAAATAATGCTTCAGTTTAAAATTTGGATATAGGGAGGTTCATCATTTTATTAACTGAGGCAATTACCACCTTGTCAGTTTCTGCATAGAAAACCAAGTCTCTTGCAAAGGGTAGAAGCTAAAACTACAAGGGATTATGGGACCTCTTCATAGTGGCAACTCCAGTTAAAACTAGAGAGTCAAGAAAACAAAATTACAAAATTAAGTAGGAATCAAGGTCTTAAGTTTTATAATCAAGAGTGACAGTCATATTGTTTTTGTGCCTATTGGAAAAGCAAATCAGTCCACCAGATTGGATTTCATGCTGCTCATTCAATGTTGCCAAATTAACACAAAGAAATGAGAGTACCATGTAGGTCTGCATGATTGTTGTGCCCACAGGTTTTCCTTTGAAGTCTAAACTGAAATTGGGTCCATAAAGACTGAAATTTTTGCACAATCTACCAGACTGTCAAAAAATAGAAAATGGAATAAAAAAAAATGGAACATACTTGGATTATATTCATAGTAAGGCATGTGAAGATGATGAACATACCAAAACAAACACTTTCTTGCACAAGAGAGACCAATTCGTAGCTGCTCTTCTCTAGCATCTTTCAACAAGACGGAACCATTATTGGTTTCCAAACTCTGAATTGAAGACAATAATTGCATAATGCTTATTTGAAGCTTGATGGAGAAATATAGAGATGTGAAGAAAGATCTACATATGATTTTTATAGATTTGGAGAAGGCTTATGATAGTGTTCCAAAAGATATCTTATGGAGAGTGTTAGAACAAAAGAGGGAATCTATTAGGTACATACAAGTGTTGAAAGATAATTATGAAGGAGCAATTACTATTGTGCGCACAGTGAGAAGGGACATAAGAGATTTGAAAAAGTACTCTAGAGTCAGAGGGCTTTAAGTTAAGTAGAACGAAGACAGAATACGTGCATTGCAAGTTCAGTGAAGGCCGAACTAGTGATAGGAAAGGAGTTAGATTGGATGGAGTGGTATTGCCCCAAAGTAATCACTTTAAATATCTCGGCTCAATCCTTCAAGTAGATGGGGGATGTGAGGAGGATGTTAGTCATAGGATTAAAGTTGGATGGTTGAAGTGGAGACGTGTCATGGGAGTTTTATGTGATCGCAAGATTCCCAATAAGTTGAAAGAAAAATTTTACCGTATAGCTATACGACTAACCATGTTATATGGTAGTGAGTGTTAGGCAATGAAAGAGCCGTATGTATCTAAGATGAGAGTTGCGGAGATAAGAATGTTAAGGTGGATGAGTGGCTATTCTAGACTAGATAAAGTCCGTAATGAGAGTATTAGAGAAAAAGTAGGAGTGGTGCCAATTGAGGATAAGTTGAGAGAAGGGAGATTGAAGTGGTTTGGTCATGTACAGCGTTGACATACGGAGGCTCCAATTAGACAAGTAGAGCACATTGGGTTAAAGGATAGAAAGAAAAGAAGCGGTAGACCTAAACTGACTTGGAGGAGAGTAATACAACATGACCTAGAAGCATTACACATTTCCGAGGACTTAACCCAAAATCGTTTAGAGTGGATAAAGAGAATCCATATAGCCGACCCCAATAAATTTTTGGGAGTTCAGTTGAGTTGAGCTTATTTGAAATTCCATAGGTCAATTAAAATACATGGAAATGCTTCAATCTACTGATTCACAATATCAGTAAAACAACCTGAAACTAAGATTAAAAGGACAAATAGGAACTCAAGTTCCACCATTCGCTGCATTTTTCGCAAACCATTTTTGAGTTAATATTGCCAAAAAGTATAAATTCACAGAACACATTATGATTGAGATGCCAACCCGTTCAAGTGGAGAAAAAAAAAAAAGATTTACAGTCTTTAAAATTTGACAATGAGAATGGGCAAGAAAGAAGATGTGGATTTTTGAAACTGTAAAGCATGAGACTGTAGGATTCTTTTGATACCAATTTGTAAGAGGTGAGAATACTTTGATAGAGCTTCTATAATATTATGTTTTAAGTTTGTTACTTCACGTAATACAGGAAAGTTAAATATGACAAGACAAGAAAAATGGAATACCTACATAAAATCTTATTCTTATAAGATTTGATCTTCAACAACCTTATGTCCCAAACTCTAGATCTCATTCAGAACATGCATTTGGTGACAAAAGTTCCAAACAATCCTGCAATCACATAAATGATCTCTAAAGTGAAGAAACACATGAAAATAATATATAAAAATGTAAAAGTTACATAAAAAAGGAAAAAAAAATGAAACAGAGGAGCATTGAACAGAGCATGTTTCTTCTAGATCACATGCCTAGAGATTAGACCTCAATTTTGGCAAATGCTTTACATTTTCTCGAAGAAACTACTGATTTTCATTTTGTTTTCCAGGAAACCAAATCAAAGAAAGGTAAAACTGTGGGCTTTTTGGGATTTAATTATTCATGTACAAGAAAATATAACAGTAAAATGATAGAAAAGAAAATCAACCCAGTAATTTTACTTACCACTCAACTGGTGGAAGGAATAAGTTAGATTTGAAGCAATATGAAGTGTTGAATCTCTTCTTTTTTTTTTTCTTTTTTTTTTCCAGAACCAATGATTTTTCCACTTCTGAATGCCGCAAATCAGAAGACAAGGTTGTTATTTGTGGACAATCCCAAATATTATGGCATTGAAGTGAAGTGAGGTTTTGCAGCAAGTTCTCTAGCAGAAATTCTAGATCCTGAATAAGCAGAATTTTCAACTAAATAAGCAGAATTTCTAGATCCCATATATACACACACACACACATTAATTTTTGAGGAAAAAAGACCATTAATTGTTCATTTAAATCTAAAGAATGAGGAAATTCCATGAGCATGTCCCACATTGCTAGTTCTTACTTGTGCCTTCAAAGATCATAGTTAATTTCTCTGTTATCTAAGTTGCCAGAACTAAATTCAACCTAGTTCTGAAACATCTTGCTGTGATATTAAATTGCAAAAAAAAAAAAAAAAAAAAAAAAACTGCAATTTCTTGTGCAATATTAAATTGCAAGTCCATGTATATAAATCAATTGTGCAGGTCTCAGCTAGTCAGCATCATTGAACCTTTCCTGATTGTGACTATTAAATTTACTTGAATCAGATGTTCACTTCAGGCCTAGACACAATGACACACATTACAAGTTTTAGTTTTTCAACACTTCACAATTTTGTAGAAGTAAATAAGAGAATACGGTCTCTAAAAACATCCATACCTTTAGCAAATGATTGCAGATAAGTTAGACGATCAGTTGTCCACCAGATAGGCAATGGCCCCTTAATTTTCATGCCATCAGACATGCAAGCACAGCAAAAGCAGCAAGCATTAAGATTGATGGAAACTATAAGATATTATGTACCAGTCACTCAAAAGAAGCAGAAATAAACATGTACCAGTCATAGCAATAAACTAGCACTTACTGGCACATGAGAGGCCAATCCACAATTGCTCGTCTCTGTTATCTTTCAAAAAGACAGAACCAACCATCATCAATTTCCAAAGTCTAAAAGTGAAGAAGCACGCGTTGCAGAATGCTCGTTTGACACTCCAAAGCTCACATAAGCTTATATGGGAATGCTTCAATTTCTTTGAAGGCTAATAAATTCACAGAACATATTGCCACTTAAAATGCCAACCAGTTCAAGATGGGGAAAATTATGCATTCCGGGCCTCAAAATCTCCAAAACAGAACCACACGCAAGAGATAAGATTTGCTTTCATGTAACTGTAAAGCAGTGAACTGTAGGATCTTTTCTTTTTATGCCAAATACAACCTCTCGGAGGTGAGCATTCTTGGGCTATCCCTTGAGTTCTCTAATAATTGCAAGGCCAATTCACAATTGCTCTTTTCTGGCTTCTTTCAACAAGATAGAACCATTATTAATTTCCAAACTCTGAAATTGAAGACCATATTTGCAGAATGCTTATTTGAAATTCCATAGCTCACTTAAAATTACATGGGAATGCTTCAATCTACTGAGTCGCACTATCAGCAGAACAACCTCAAACTACCATTAAAAGGATAAAAAGTAGCCAAAGTTCCTCCATTCATTTGACTGATCGCAAACCATGTTTGATTTAGTACTGCCCAATAGTATAAATTCACAGAACACATTGTGACCTAGATGCCAACCTGTTCAAGTAGAGGAAGAAGAAATGATTTCCAGTCTTTAAAATCAGAAATGAGACTGAGAATACTTTAAAACCAATCTGTAAGAGGTGAGAATACTTTGGTAGAGCTTCTGTTACTTAATGTAATATGGGAAAGCTAAATATGACAAGACAACAAAAATGGAATACCAACTTAAAATATAATTCTTATTAGATTTGATCTTCAACTGCAATCTTAACCCAACCTGAAGTCCTGAACACTCAGAACATGCATCTGGTGGCAAAATTTCCAAACAATTCTGCAATCATATAAATGATTTCTAAGGTGAATAAACATATGAAAATAATATATAAAAATGTAAGATTACGAAAAAAACAGAGCACCATTTCTGGGGGTGAGTACCTTCCAGATCACATGCCTGGAGATTAGACCTCAGTTTGGTGCAAATGCTTTAGATTGTCATTTTCTTTTCCTGGAAACCAGCACAAAGGAAGGCAAAACTGTGAGCTTTTTGATATTTAGCTTGTTCATGGGCAACAAAATTTCAGGGAAAGTGTTCATAACAATAAAATGATAGCAATAAGACTTACCACACAATTGAATGGAAGGAATAAGTAAGATTTGAATGAGTGTGAAAAGTTGAATTTCATTTTGTTTTCAGAACAAATAAATTTTCCACCTCTGCATTCAGGACCACAAATCTTGTAAGCATTTGATTGAATGCCAAACATAAAAACGCATTAACCACAAAAACTAGCGTGTGCTTCTAAAATAGAGAGACAAAAGGTACATACCCGAAGAAAAGTCTGATTCTTCTGATTATAGCTTGTATATGCCATCCACTTGAATCCATCTTCCCTCAATATAAATATTTGGTATGTGAGCAATCTTGGGCCAATCAGCACCCATTTTGCTTTTGCATCTTTCTGACAGTTGAGGACATTCATGAATCCCAAAAGCTTGTAATGCGGTAAGGCTTCCTATCCACTCCGGTAAAGATATCAAATTAGGACAACTTTTGATTAGGAGTCTGCACAGAGTGGGAACATGTTGAAGTCCCTTTGGGACGGACTCCAATTTGTTCAAATTTATCAAATGAAGCACCCGGAGGCTTCTAAGGTACTGCCACGGCATATCACTATGATCCTCTGAATCAGATAAATCAAGCTCCTCACAAGCCAAGAAGACAAGATGCTCAAGGGAGGTTAGATGCCGCAAAGCAGAAGACACCTTTGTTATTCGTGGACAATAACGAATATAAAGTTGTCGGAGTGATATGGGATTTGTGAACAACTCCTCTGGCAGAACTTCTAGATCCTCAATATTCTCGATATTCAGAATTTTCAATTGAGAATGGGAAATCGAAGAACAAGAAGAGGTAGATTGTGACACCGAAATCTTCATCTTCAGTATGTCCTCCAATGACTTCTTGCTAGCATTTTTCAACACCAATTTTTGGACAGATGGAATGAGAGGCATTGAAGTGAGGTTAGGGCAAGACCTGATATCCAAATAATCAAGACAGTGAAATTGTAGCAACTGAGGCGTGGATGTATCCCTCCTCCATCCCTTCAGATTTGGGCAATTTAAGAGCCAGAGTCTCTCTAAGGAAGGGAAGAATAATGCATTGTCGCAATTAATCCCACTCTCTATGTACTCCAGATCAGTGAAATTCTCAATCGCCAAACTTTTAAGTGAAGGGAACTGATCCAACGGTGGAAAATGCTGGCATTTTTTGCAGTTATCAATTCGAAGTTCCACCAAATTAGTGAGGGAGGAAATCCAGCTTGGAAACATGAGTCTTCCACACCCATACACAAGCAACCATTTTAGATTAAGGTGTGGCCGCAGCTCTTCTAATGACATTTCTTCATCATTTTCAACATCATCTGGACCACTATCACTATTATTATCATAGGGATCGCCCAATTTCCATGATAATGTCAAGGCTTGAAGGTGTTGCTTCTCTTTCAAATTGGCTGCCTTAAATTCAGATGCTGGATTTTTCACATACCGTAGATTCATGATTCGAAGCACATCTCTCAGATTGTTCAAGTTACTCAATTCACTAAGGGCACCGCCATGTTTGGAGACACCGTTATCTTTGTCTACCATGAATAGTGATAAATCCTCAATAGAAGTCAGTTGACCAATCCCATGTGGCATATGAGTCAAACTAACACATCCCTCAAGGAAAAGTCGCTGGAGATTGACCAACTTTTTGATATGCTTTGGCAACTGTTTAAGCCTTTCACAGTTGACTAGGCGTAGAATTTGCAAGTTTTGAAGTTTAATTATGGAATCAGGAAGGAACTCAATGCCTTTATTATCAGAAAGATCGAGAAATCTTACGTGCTTTAATTTATCAATGGAATGTGGCACTTTCTCAATCCCCAAATCACATAAATTCAATAACCTTACTCGACTTAATTTGGAAAAAATGTCATGACATTCTACTTCTTTAATATCATACATTTTTGACCAATTGAATGATGTAAATGTTCGCACCTTTGTCACAATAGGTAAGCAACTTGCAATTTTTTGCCATGACTCAACTTTAAAACCAATTGAAACATGTCGAGTTCCTTCTTTAACAAGTTCTGCATCCGAATTTAATAAAGTGATACCCTCTCTAGCTACTTGCAAAATAAGATCATACATCAAATCATGCATTCTACAACTCCTTAAATTACCCAATATATCTTCTTCTACGTCTTGAAAGAAAGACCTCCATAAAAGATCTTTGAAATATTTTAGGCCTACATCTTTGAAACTTTGTTTTGAATCTGATAATTCAATCAATCCTTGTGCCATCCAAAGATTCACCAAATATTCTATTTTAATTTTTGAACCTTTTGGAAATAATCTACAATAGGCAAAACAACACTTTAAATGAGAAGGGAGATGATCATAACTCAACCTAAGAGTTTTCATAATATTAATCTCCCCTTCATTCAAATATAAAAACTCTTTTTCTTTGAACGATTCCCACTCATTTATTGCATTTTTATAATACAATAAACTTCCTATTGCTCGAATGGCTAAAGGGACTCCAACACATTTTGTCACAATTTCTCTTCCAATTATCTCATGCTTTGCGCTTGTTACTTGCTCTTGCTTGAAAGCCATTTTTTTAAACAACAACCATGACTTAGCATCACATAGGCCTTGTAATTTACTTGTTTCATCTGATCTTATCATCTTTGCAACATTTTCAAGACGCGTAGTCACTATTATTTTACTTCCACATGCACCTCTGGCTAACAAATCTTTCAAGTCAAACCATTTTTTGGAATCCTCATTCCATAAATCATCCAAAACAAGCAAATATTTTTTTTCATTAATTTTCTCCCAAAGTAGATCTTTCAAGGTATTCAATTCAAGATTTTTAGGCTTCTCACCATCAAGAGACTCCAAAATCTTTTCAACAACTATTTTTACATCAAAATTTTCAGAAATGCACACCCACATTTTGAACTCAAAATATGATTTCACCCTCACATCATTGTATGCAAGTTGAGCAAGTGTTGTCTTTCCTAATCCTCCAACACCAACAATGGAAATGATTGACACATTCTCCCCATAACTAGAAGACAGAAGAAAATCAATGATTTTCTTCTTATCATCTTCTCTACCAACAACTACAAGAGGCAAAGATGAGTGAGTTTGCTCTCTTTCCTCAACCATAGGAGCTGCGATCTCATCTAAGTGAAACTTCCTATTTGCAACAGTCTCATCTAATTTACTTCTAACTTTTCCAATCTTATGAGCCATTTTAAGACCATAAACAAATGGGTTTGAGCTTGAAAAGAAGAGGCGTACCTCCTTCACCATTTTATTGCCAGTCATCATCCGCTTCACTAAAACATCTGTGGAGAACTCATCTAGCAAGTCATCAGCATCGTAAAAAGCATCTTTTAGCGAGTCAACCCAATCTTTGATTTGATGCTTCTGCCAGTACTGCTGCTCTGCATCAAGAAGCACAGCTTGGATGGTTGAAACTGTCCTCCTGAGTTTCTCAAGCTCCTCTTTGACACCCCACCAGAGCCTAGTCTCTTGAAGAACTCGAGAACCCAGCTTCTTAATGATTTCCACAACAATGCGGGACAGAATTGCATCTGCCATTACTTTTCAAGTGAGTGGAAAGTGAAGGTAAGTCAGAATTGGGAAGTGTTTAAGGTTTGAAGAGAAGGATTATGAAGAAGTGTGGAGGATGAAAATGCTGTGGAATATATATAGAAAGGATTTAGGCTCTTGCAGGAGATATTCATTTCTTTAAGGATAACCGTTTGGGGTCTCGTAAAAAAAAAAAAAAAAGACCCCACTCTGTTTTTAACGTACTGCAAACCAAGTGGAGCCCAAGTAAAAAATTCAATAGGTAAAAACAGATTTAATGAATGAATTATTTGGTATTGCAAACTGTGTGGATTCCATGAAAACAAAATCCAATTAATACTGAATTATTTGAGGGGGAAAGGAAGTAAAATTCTCTTATATTAAAGCAAAGTATTCCATATTGATTGACATTCGGGAAAGGCTGTGACATGGTTGAACTGTTTGAAGAAGAAACAACACTTTCAGAGGATGACATGGTGTGCCATGAAAGGCTCTGATGCCATATTATGATTAGTCCAACTTGATGATTCTCTTTGCATTAGATAATATATATAAGTACACTTTACACTTAGTTCATATACAGTAGGAAAGTAGGAATAAGCAGGAGACTACAAAGTATAGATAACAACAACAAGGGGAATTTAAACTTGGTGATAAATTAAGTAAATAATTTTTTTTTCATGAAAAAATCTTCCACTTTCAGACTATTAAGTCAAAATTGGTGATATGGTAAGCCGTGTGAAGCCCTTCCAAAAGGGGAATTTTTTATTTAAAAAACAAAGAAAAAGGAAAAATAGATACAAGGAAAATTTGGCTTGGTTCGTTTATACCTCAATTGGGATTCCCAAAATAAAAACTATAATCAATTATTGCAGAGAAACAATAAACTATGGTGGTTTGCATTAATAAACTATCGGATTATCCAATAGTTTACTTGCATTTTTTCAATGGACGAATGAATATTTATAATAAATTTATAGTTATAATAAATTTATCTTCTTGACTGAATGAATAATAAATTTATAGTTATAATAAATTTATCTTCTTGACTGAATGAAAGGCAAATGATTCATTTTATATAATTTGATCCACCAGCAAATAGCATATATAATTATCCAGCACCAATAGTAAATTTGAGAGATTGAAATATTAAATTTAATTTAAAATTACCCATCATCCCCAAAAGATAAATATTTAATGATGTTATTAAAAGCTTATGGCCACTCAATTACTACACCCTTTTCCTTTGAATAATGATGTGAAAAAGAAAGGCACTTGCTCATTAATTTAATTTATTTTTTTTCTTTTTCAATCACTCAGCTGAAAAATTCAAGGTTGGTGAGCTCCTTTTTCACTCTTTCTCCTAAAAGCATTTTCTTTATCAACTTTAGCTAAAGCAGATTTATAAAATGATAAGAAAAGAAACTTGAGGACCTTTACACTTGTTTTTGTCGTGAACGATTGTGGCCTGTTTGGTATTTAAGGTTTTGCATTAAAAAAAATACTTTTTAGAAAAAAATCATATTTTAGATACTATTAGATCACTTGTTTTTAGATCACTAAGTCAAAATTGGTGTTTTGATAAGCCAACTTTTTGTTTAATAAACAAAGAATAAGGAAAAATAGGTAAAATGGAAATAAAAGAAAATGCATGAATAGTTTACAAGTTGTAAATTTTTTGTTTTTAGCTTTTCTTCTTTTAATTGGGAATTTTATTGAAATTTTAATCTTAAAAATAACTAAACTAATAATTTAAGATTTATAATTAAAATATGTAAAGATTTAAATTATTTCCTCGAATGAGACAAAAAAACTTTGAAACTTCTTTTTTTATCCACAAAACAAAAAATTTAAACTTGTTCATTAGATTGGAGAATCTTAATAATTGCATTAGAAAATGGCATGCAATTATAGTAAACTGACTTTGGATCACTACTCATGTCCTTCACTTGAATTATTATTGCAGGGAGGAAATAGTTAAAATCTAATTACTTATTTAAAGCATTGAATATTAAATTCTCAATTATTGATTGTAGCGTTTCAGCGCCAACATATACTCTATTGAACATATATAAGTCATGAGAAAAGAAGCTATACTATTGATAATTTTTTTTATATAATTAATTATGATTATACATAAATTTAAAATGATGTAATTATGTATATAATTACAATATCATTGAGGTAAAGCTCATTGATCGCTATACTCTCGGTAATTGTTATGATAGCAATTGCAAATATGCATGAAATTTGGATTTTATATCAAAGGCATGAGACTTGGGTTTGAGATTTATACACACTTCCAACTCTTTAATTCAAAAGTTAATTATTGTAAAAAAGAAATATAATAATAATTTCTTGATACTCTCTTCATTTCTTTAAAGGACAACTTGTGGGGTCATATCACATGGCAATAAAATGCCAAGGGGCTTTCCTATGATCGCTTCATCATTTAAAAAAAAAATGGACAAACGTTCAACTTTCTGCAATATTTAAGAAAAACACATCGAAAAGAAGCACATCTGTAGAGAGAATTGCATCTGCCAATTGGTTTTCAAGTGAGCGGAAAGTAAAGGTAAGGCACAATTGAAGAGTGTTACGAAGCCCAAAGCTATGGAAACATTTTATAACAAGGCTCTCCCAAGATGCTATCATATGATGATGATATAGAGTTGAACTAACATCTCTTTGGCAGGAAATGCTTATAATGGGTGCCTCTTATGATGACCCCTCAATTCCTACCCCCTTTTCCTCTTTCCTTTGAATAATGATGTGAAAAAGAAAGGCACTTGCTTATTAATTTATTTTTCTTCTTTTTCAATCACTGAGCTGGAAAATTCAAGGTTGGTGAGCTCCTTTTCCTCTCTTTCTCCTAAAAGCATTTTCTTTATCAACTTTAGCTAAAGCAGATTTGTAAAATGATAAGAAAAGAAACTTTAGGACCTTTGCACTTGTTTTTGTCGTCAACATTTATGTGACATAGAAATAGATGGAAAATAATAGAAATTAAGCCAGGAGTTTTAAATGAAAAAGAATAAAAACTTTTAATTATTTACAAGAAACATTCATCTTTTCTGTGATATTTCCATTAGAATGGTTTTGCAAGTAATTAAGCATCATCCTTGCATGATTATGATCCTTAAATTTGCTTGAACCAGATGGCTGGACACACAGAAAACACGTTCAAAGTGATTATTTACAGGGAATTTTCCAATTCTATTAAAGAACAAATGATCCAAAACACTTGCGGAAAATATGAGAATGTAGTTTTAAGAAAACTTCACATCCATAAAAAAAAAAAAGAAAAAAAATTCCATATGATAAACTCTGTTCTAGAATAGGTGATAACACCATTTTCATGTCCCATGCATGTGAACCACAACAAAGAGTAGCAAGCTTTAATTTTGCTGGAAAATGCAAGACAATTCTTCTCTATAGAGGAGATTTTATTGTTATTATTGCAATTCTTTCTGTTTGCTAATAAAATCAAAAGCAGAGTTCCATATACTCTGTTATGAGATGATGCTCTATTTGATGATATAAAAACAGAACAACTTCCCGACTCCAATATTGAATCCTTTGTGTGAAAAGTTACGATCCCTTTCCATGTAAATATAAATTCTTTATATTTTAGTACCACCAACTCAAAGTCTAAATGCAATCCAAATTTATATTGAAGAAGCTTCATTCATGCTCCTCAATGCTAGACTTCACTTTTAGGTTTGAAGGGGAGGATTACGAAGATGTGTGGAGGATGAAAATGCTACGGAAATATCTATAACAATTATTTAGGCTCTTGAAGGATGCTACTCATTTCTTTAAGGACAATCGTGTGTGTTCTCATGGAAAGAGGAGGAGAAAAAAAAAAAGGAAACAGATGCAAACATGTTGCCTAGACTAGGTCGATAGACAAAAATATATGAAATTTATGTATTTAATAGGTGAATTTCACTATAAATTTTATATCTTCAGTATATAATTGATACAGTCTAGGTAAAAAAAATTAATACTAATTGTATGATAGTGCAATTTATGTGAAAAAAAAAAGAAAAAGAAAATATTTTATGTAATTGAAGGAAAATAAAATAATTTATGCAATTGAGAAGTTTAAATGGTTTTGCATTGTAAGGCATGTAGTGATATTATTGATGCAATCAATGAATATTTCAGCGTAAGAGAAGAAAAGGAGGATGAAACAGATGAATTCATTTCAGCTTAAAGTAAGAATATGAAGAAAACACCATGTTCTTTGCCTGGTTAGGTAGGTACTGATCACCTCTAGTAAGATACGTTCTTGAAATTTTTCACATAATATTATCTCAGAATTTATTTTAAATATATATATATATAAAATTAAAATTTAACATGTATAATTATGATGTCTACTCCTTGAACAACTAATGTTAAACAAAAAACTTTCCCAGGATTCACAATATCTAAGATAAGAAGAAAAATCCCTTTCAAGTTATTGGAATTGTGGACTGTACTAAATTTCTCATTATTAAATTAGTTTAGGAAATCCACATTACAATTCCTTACACGAGACCTAACTGTTGATCGGAATTCAGAAATTATTAATTAATTTACAGATTACATATAAGTTATGACTTTTAATATGGATTAAATAAAAGTTAAAACATATTCTATGTGGGTAACATTAGAGATATCAAAATTTATTTATTAAATGTATATTTAGGATTTTTGTTTATTAAAAAATAAAATAAAAGGGAAATAATAATGAAACTAATTGAAAATAGACATAATTAATAATGTGACGGGACGTGTGAATTTGAATTATTGCTCTCAACGATGTCCTATACTTGAATTATTGCGGGGAGTAAATATCTTTCTCTGATTATAATGTTGACGTCGACATTCCCCACTACAGATATGTGAACTTTGAAGTTATTGACACAAAATATTAATTTTTTGATGAACTTTCCTCAGCATTTTCATTAGATATTTTTAAAGAAATGTTAATTTTGAGGTTTTGGTTCAAAATTCTCTATATTATTTTTTTATTATATTTTATTAATTATAATTTTAAAGATGATTTAAATATAATTAAATTAAAATTTATGGATAAAAAAAATCTTCTTATTAGTTCAACCAGTGAATGAATGTGAACAAGCAATAAGTAAAAAAAGAAAAATCAAGTCCATAAATTGTTTTTTAAAATATTCATTCTATTATCACCAAAAATTTGAGTGGTTGTAAATAAGTCAATGTCAACTTCTTAGAACTGTGGACTCCAGTGAATTATTCAAGTTGGTTTCAATTTGTAAATATAATTGGCAAATTTAAATTTGATTACATAAAAGTTTAAAAATAGAAAATTTATAGCCTTATACGATAAAAGCATGTGGATCCCATGAAGTGACAAGACATATAGACTTTGAAGCAACCTTGTCATAGACTTGAATTATTGCAAAGACTAAATAAATTGACCTAGAGGATATTTTTATCTGCATTAAAGAATATATATATATATATATATATATATATATATATATATATATATATAATAGTAGTGCGTATCTGTAAGTATATAGGCTGTCTCAAATAATAGAGTGATGAGTCAAGTATCATTCCCACGAGGATTTGCCGTTTGAGTATCAAATTATGAATGAAGCGATTATTTGGGCTAATGATTGATGAATAAATGGTAAATGTAAATAAGTAAGGTAAATTGGTTAATTTAATTGGAATGGGTAAAGAGTAAATAAATAAATTCTAAATCTAGCTTGCAATTAAACTAAATTAATAATGAATAATTTAAATCAAAGTCTAATTATGTTAAGAGTGATTCCAGAGTTAGGAGTTTATGCATAAATTAATTGGGATTTGTCTTGGGCATTCAAATTTTAAGGGAAAAATAGAGTTTAAAGGAAATTGATTCTAAATTCCTTTGATATCTTTTTCAAGCAAACCAAAGTGTGTTCTAAAATAACCAAACCTACTTTCGTATGTTATTTGATTACTTTAAAACCCATTAAGTTTTGTAACCAATAATTAATTCCTCTTAAAATCTTAGTTTATTTCTAAATCTAGGTGATTTTAAGTTCCAATCCTTGATTATCTATCAATGACCTTTACCTTTCGGTCCTTCAATCAAAGATTAACACAATACCCAATGGGTACCAATATTAGGTAAGTAAATCAAACACACAAGGAAGGAATCAAAACTCGTATTTATGTAAAATAAGGAAATACCCAATCCAAATCCACAAATTAATCTAAAATATATCTCCCAACTCTAAAATTTAAAGAGTTTACTCACTCATAATGGTATCTACAAGAAAGATTGATGAAAAAGTAAAGAAAAACATGATAAGATGACTAAAATAGAAAAACCCAGGTAGAAGAACCAAAAACTAGAGTTTTTGGAGCTCCAAAAGATGGTTGCAGCAGCTCCTCCCCAGAAAAATGGCGTCTCCTCCTCTCTCTATTTTTATTTCTTTCCTTTTTTTTTTTTCTTGTCTTCTCCCGTTTCCTCTTATGGCAAAAACTAGAAAATGATGAATTTATATGATCCCAAAAAGTTGCCCTAAAAGTGGATAAGAGCCAAGGAGTTGATAGGAAATGAGGTGTAAAATTATCCAAGTCAGCAGCATTATTCACGTTCTGGGCAGTCTGCTTAGGGTACGGCTTAACCCTAAGCAGCTTCTTAGTAAATTTCAGCCTCCGGTTGCACTATCTGCTTAAGATTAAGCAGACCCTCAGCAAATCTCGGCAGACTTGGAGTAAAATGGACTTTTCTGCTCATGCTTGACTTCCAGCTTGACAAGTGCCACACCTTAAACACTGTCGCTTTACCCTAAGCAGGATCTTAAGCAATTCTCAGTAGGTTGTGGAGTAGAAGCTTGAATATGTAGAATTTAAGCCGTGCTTGACTTTCAGCTTGAAGAGGCTTAAGGTTAAGCTTATATGACATACCCTAATGATACGGTGTCCGCAAGTGCACGGGTCACAGTAGTATAGTTTTAAAAATTGATATCGATCCCACAGGGAATTGTGCTTAAATTGGAAATAAAAGTATAAGCAAATTAGAATGACAAAAATTAAAAGATATTAAAAATAAAATCTAAAAATTAAAATTAAGACAAAAATTAAAGATGTAAAATGAAATTTGGAATTAAAATTGGTATTTGAGGAATTAAAACTAGATCAATCAATTAACTAAAATTAATTAAACTAGATTACCCAAAAAATTAATTTGAAATATCTATTTATGAAATTGAGAGAAATTAAATCTAAATTCAATAAAAATAAAAATAAAGTGATTATAGAAATTGGATTTAAATTGGATTTAAATTTAAATTGCTATTTATGAGGTTTGGAGGATTTATATCTAATTTCAATGAAAAATAAATTGATTCTAGAGATTGGATTTTCAATATTGTTTGCATGTGGTTTTTCCCTAATTTAGCCAAACACATGAGAATTGCAATTTTGAGGGAAATCAATTCTTAAATTTTTGAAACCTTTTCAAGCATCTCAAAATTGGTTTTCATTAAATCAAACCTGTTTTCACAGTATTTCAAATCTAACAAAAACCCAATTAATGCTCTAATTGATTTTTGGAAAGTTCCCCTTAATCTTCTTAGCTTATTTCTAACACCAAGAAAATAAAGTTTATTGCAAGATTATCCATCCCCAATATTCACTTTTCAGTCCATCTATTAAGGATTAAAACTTAACTTAATGAGGGCCCATTCATCAAGCAAGGAAATAAGCACACAACCAATAAATCAAAATATAACAATCTTCATTTAAATGGCTAAATCTTCAACACCACAAAACAAATCAATATTTACAAACCCATCTCTAGAATCTCAATCAACTACTCACAAATCATTGTTTAAAAACAAACCCAAATGAAGAAATGAAGAAATAATGGAAATGTAAGCTTAAAGGGGTAGAAAAACCCAGCAAATTTGCAGCAGATTCTCACGCACAAAAGTGCAAAACGTGATCTGCAGCTGCTGGAAAAAGAAATGCAGAAAGTGCTCCCTTCTCTCTTTCTAATCTTGCCAAAAATGCCTCCCTTGCTCTCTATGCTCTCTATATCCCAAGAAAGTGATAAAATGGGTCTTTATATAGGCTAAGGGATTGTTCTAGAATGGGTAAAAGGGGGAAGGATCTAGAAAAAGTGAGGTAAAAAGGCTGGAGTAACGGAAATGCCACGTCAAAAAATTTTCCAGTAAAAACGACATAAGCCGAGTCAGTTGTGTCGCGGGTTGTGTCGCTCTCGGCCATTTTTTTTCTCAACTTCAAAATTTTTTTTTTTGCAATTCGATTTTAATCTCCTCCAAATGGCTACTCTGATCAAAATACATCAAATTTCTCCAGATTTAACCTACAAAACAAATAAATTCCAAAAATTAAACTAAGAAATGTGAAAATTGTAAAATTGACTAAATATATACTAATATCTAAAATAATAGCTATGAATAAGGGTAAATTATGTGCAAAAATTACTCCTAAATGATGATATAAAATGCATGCATCAAATTCCCCCATACTCAAACTCTTGCTTGTCCTCAAGCAAAATTTCATTAAAACTCATTTGGAAGGGAATAGAATCAGTCTTTGAAAACACAAAATTCACTAATCCAAACCACCAACTTACCTCTAGCCACCAACATTCCAAATTCCCACCAGCAAAAGCACAAAGAATGAAGCAAGCACTCTCAACTATTACAGAATAGCTAAGAATTAACCAATCAACCCAAGCAACAAATACCAACCAACTACAAGAGTCAATTGTGCCAAAACAAACCTAAATGAAATAGATAGCCAATGTGTCTCAAATAGATGGTGAGTAATGTATGGAAGATTATATTGCCAAACCCATATGCAAGCATAAAAGATCTAACTCTACTAATGTAACAAGCATTTTTCAAAGAATCATTAGGTCTTTTTAAGGGTTGTAATGGGGTCTAATAGGGTAAAATTGTGGTTAACAAAGAAAGGGAATAAGGTAAACAAAATATGAGAATAATATTAATCATGAAACTCAAAGTGCATCTTTTTTTTTTTCTCTCTTTTTTTTTATTTTTTTTTATTTTTTTTTTATTTTTTTATGAAGTCAAGAGGAAAGAAATTCACAATGAATCTCAAGTGCTTATCACAATGATTATACAAAGGGACTACTTTTGATGCTTATTTATTTTATTTTATTTTGATTTTGTATGTGTCCCTATTTCATGTCACACCCAAAATTACCTTTGGGATATTTTGGTGACCTTTTCAACTTTTCACAATTACTCTAGCACTTTTCAAGATGTTTCAATCCTCCGAAATTTTTTTTTTTTTTATGCACTTAATTGCTAAAATATTATTCTCATAGATAGGTGGTAGTGTTTAGGTTTTATGGCTAGGTAAATGATTTGGGTTCCAAAGAAATTAGGGAATTAAGGTTCAAGGGGGTTTGCAAGGTTTAAAATGAAATTAAGGTAGGTTAAGGCTAAATGCGAGGTTTAAAATATGAAGAAATGCCTAAATCATATTCTTATCAAATGCAAGTTAAAAATTTCGCTTTAAAAGATCTAAGATGCTTGTTCTAGGAATGGTGAGACGACAAGGACCATTTTCTTCCTTAAAGGCTTATCCAGACACTCAAAACTCAAAATAACTAATCAGAATCTGCATACCTAGATGAATGTATTAATTTTCAGCTATTAAGTAAGAGAAAGAATAATGCTTAAGACTTTGTACCCAGCTGGAACTTTCATTCCACTAACCATCTAAAGGCAAGTTGGATTGCTTGAATAAGTGGCTTATGGAATTCAAAGACTGGTTTAAAAATCCAAAAATTTTAAATGAAATGCATGAGTGAAAATGTATAGTCAACCTATATGCAACTAAGTACTAAGTATATATGAAGCTATATGCAGTGTATATATGTGAATATGTACAAGTATGAAGTAATGAGTGTGTCACTATATGCAAATGAAAAAGGAAAAATAATATTTGCAAGGAAATTTACCCTCTCCCCCATACTCAGAATGAACATTGTCCTCAATGTTAAAAGAGTGCAAGGAATGGGATAATTTGGCTATATGTGCATAGAGAAATTATTACCCTGTTGCATAAGCGATAGCACAACTTGTGTTGAAAGTGACACAAGCTGAGATAAGAAGTGTTACCTCATTGAAGTGCAGCCAATTTAATTAGGTAAAATTTGGACAGCTGCTGCACTCATTGCAAAAGAAACAGTGCAATGGAAGCCATTAAATCAATTAAACTCAAAAAGTTGAAATAGAGAGTTAAGCTCAAAAATATAGCCATCTAGTGTAAATTCGAAATAGCAAATCAAAGCAAGTGAGCAATTGTACTAAAGATATAAAAGAAAAATGTACGTTATGAGGAACTAAAAAAAAAAACTGAATAAGTAAACAGTTCAAGAAAAACAACACAAACAAAATATTAACTAAATAAGTTCAAAATACTAATTAGTTAAGCAACTAAAATAAAGACATGAAATGTTTTTTTTTTTTTTTTTTTTTTTTTTTTATGCTCATTTGCTTGCAATGCATTGCATCCCATCTGCACAAGGAAATTAGAACAATGTTAGATTCTGAGTAAGGAGTATAGAAAAGCTTAAAACAAATATATAAAAGAAATAAAGAATTAATGGAAAATTATGAGTTATGTACAAAAATGCTAAGTTTATGTCTTTAGCTTGACCATACTCACTCAAAATTTTCATGGAGAATGAGAAAGATAGCAAGTTGCTATTTTCTCAATTGGCTCACCAGCTGAATAATGCCTCAACCTTTGCCCATTTACCTTGAAATTACCCGATTTTTCACCAAAGATTTCCACAGCACCATGAGGTAAAACTTTCAAAATTTTAAATGGACCGGACCACCTTGATTTTAATTTTCCTGGAAAAAATTTCAACCTTGAATTGAATAAGAGAACCAAATCTCCTTCTTTAAAGTCCTTTTTCTTGATATGCTTGTCATGCCATTTTTTTGTTCTTTCTTTATAGATCCTAGCATTTTCATAAGTATCAAGTCTCAATTCTTCTAACTCATCAAGTTGCAAAAGTCTTTTGTGTCCAGCAGCTTGTAAATCAAAATTGATTGCTCTTATGGCCCAATAAGCTTTATGTTCTAACTCTACGGGCAAATGGCATGATTTCCCAAAAACTAACCTATAAGGTGTAGTTCCTATGGGGGTTTTAAATGCTGTTCTATATGCCCAAAGAGTGTCATCTAATTTAAGGGACCAATCTTTTCTGGACTTATTGACAGTTTTCTCCAAGATTTGCTTGATTTCTCTATTTGTGATTTCTACTTGGCCATTTGTTTGAGGGTGATATGGTGTGGCAATCCTATGCTTTACCCCATATTTTCTCATCAACTTTTCAAATTGGTGGTTGCAAAAATGGCTACCACCATCACTGATTATGGCACGTGGGGCACCAAACCTGGTCAAAACAAATTTTTTCAGAAATTTTACCACAACTTTTGCATCATTGGTAGGTGTAGCAATAGCTTCTACCCATTTAGATACATAGTCCACCCCTACCAAGATATATTTATTCCCATAAGAAGATGGAAATGGCCCCATGAAATCAATTCCCCACACGTCAAATAATTCAACTTCTAATATGGACTGTTGGGGCATCTCATCTCTTTTGGAAATGTTGCCTACCCTTTGGCACCTATCACACCTGCTTACAAAGTCTCTCACATGTTTAAACATATTAGGCCAATAGAAACCTGATGTCAAGACCTTTTCAACAGTTTTTGAGATACTAAAATGACCACCATATTCAGAGGAATGACAATGGTAAATAACATCATTTATTTCTTCCTCTGGTATACATCTCCTAATTATTCCATCATTACATCTTCTAAACAAAAGAGGTTCTTCCCAGGAATAAAATTTAACATCATGCAAGAATCTTTTCTTTTGCTGCCAAGATAAATCAGGTGGCAAGACACCACAAGACAAGAAATTCACAATATCAGCAAACCATGGAAGTGCAGAATTCAACACATACAATTGCTCATTCATGAAAAACTCATCAATTGGCACAATTTCATCATCTTTATTTTCAGTTTTTATCCTAGAAAGGTGATCAGCCACCACATTCTCAACACCCTTTTTATCTCTTATTTCCAAATCAAATTCTTGAAGTAATAAAATCCATCTAATCAACCTAGATTTAGCTTCTTTCTTGCTCATTAAATACTTTATTGCTGCATGATCAGTGAAAACAATTACCTTTGAGTTGACCAAATAAGAACGGAATTTATTGAGTGCAAATACTACCGCAAGGAACTCCTTTTCAGTTGTAGCATAATTGACTTGGGCTTCATCAAGGGTTCGGCTTGCATAGTAAATGGCGTAAGGTTTTCTATCTTTCGCTGCCAAGGATACTCCAACAAGAAACTCGCTTGCATCACACATGATTTCGAATGGCAAAGTCCAATCCGGGGGTTGCATGATAGGAGCTGTTGTTAATGCCGTCTTTAACCTGCAAAAAGCAACCATACAATCTTGATTAAAATCAAATTTAACATTATGATTCAAAAGATTTGTTAAGGGTTTAGCAAGTTTAGAAAAATCCTGAATAAATCGCCGGTAAAACCCGGCATGTCCAAGGAAACTCCGCACTCCTTTGTGATGGTTGGAGGGCATTTTTCAATAATTTCTATTTTGGCTCTATCCACTTCAATTCCCCTATTTGAGATCAAATGCCCTAAAACGATCCCCTCTTGGACCATAAAGTGGCATTTCTCCCAATTCAACACCAAATCATTATCAGCACATCTCTGCAAGATTTTAGACAAATTAGTCAAGCATGAATCAAAATTAGTACCATATACTGAAAAGTCATCCATGAAGACCTCCATAATTTCTTCAATAAAATCAGAAAAAATGGCCATCATGCATCTTTGAAATGTGCCAGGTGCATTACACAATCCGAATGGCATCCTTCGATAGGCAAAGGTGCCATAGGGACAGGTAAAGGTAGTTTTTTCTTGGTCATCAGGATGTATTGGAATTTGAAAGAAACCAGAATATCCATCTAAGTAACAAAAGAATGAATGCTTGGCTAATCTCTCTAACATTTGATCCATAAAAGGAAGGGGAAAATGGTCTTTTCTTGTAGCATTGTTCAACTTCCTATAGTCTATGCACATTCTCCAACCTGTAACAGTTCTAGTGGGTATCAATTCATTATTCTCATTTTTAACAACTGTCACCCCACCTTTCTTTGGTACAACATGCACAGGACTAACCCACTCACTGTCAGAAATAGGGTAAATAATTCCAGCAGCTAGTAATTTTAGGATTTCCTTTTTCACAACATCCTTCATTGTAGGATTCAATCTTCTTTGGTGTTCAATGGAAGGTTTACTATTTGGCTCAAGGAAAATCCTATGCATACAAACTGTTGGACTAATTCCCTTTATATCATCAATTGCATAACCCAAAACTCTTCTATATTCCCTCAAAACTCTCAACAATTTGTCAATCTCAATATTAGTCAATGATGCATTAATTATAACAGGATATGTTTCATTTGGTCCAAGAAAAGCATACCTGAGGTTGGAAGGAAGAGGTTTAAGATCTACCTTTGGGGCATCCTCTACCTTTAATGATGGTGGTTTGATCTCCAAAGTTTGCACTCCTTCAAGTTGAAAAATTGTGGCTTCAGGATGTGGTGGAGAGCTCTCCAAGTGTTGTGCAAAAGCAGCTATGTTGTGATTGTCATCATCAATGCTCCCACCATGGACTAAGCAATTTTCAAGTGGGTCTTGTGGATAGCTTTGTCTGAAATGCTCTTGAACAATCTCATCAATAATGTCTACCCGCAAACAAGACTCAACTTCTTCATGTTTCCTTTTCATGGCTGGATTGATGTTGAATATCATTTGATCATCTCCCACTCTAAGTGTCAATTGCTCACCCTTTACATCAATTAATGCACCAGCTGTTGCCAAAAAGGGTCTTCCCAATAAGATAGGAACTTTTGTGTCTTCTTCCATATCCAAAATGACAAAGTCCACCGGAATGTAAAATTTCCCAACCTTGATAGGCACATTTTCAAGAATGCCTTCCGGATACTTAATTGAACGGTCAGCCAATGAAAGATACATGTTTGTGGGCTTTAACTCTCCCATATTCAACTTCTCATATATTGAAAGAGGCATTAGGCTGACGCTAGCTCCAAGGTCACATAAAGCATTTGCCACACAATTATCACCAATATGACAAGGGATGGAAAACACACCCGGATCTTTGAGTTTGTGAGGTAACTTTTTCTGAATTATAGCACTGCATTGCTCTCCCAAATTGATGGTGTCATAATCTTCTAGCCTTCTCTTGTTGGAAAGAATCTCCTTCAAAAACTTGGCATAACTTGGCATTTGGGATAGTGCCTCAGTGAATGGCACATTGATATACAATTTCTTTAGCACTTCAAGGAATTTGCCAAATTGTTTGTCTAGCTTATGCTTGATGAATCTTTGAGGGTAGGGAAGGGTGGGTTTGTAAGGTTCAGGTGGGATGTATGGTTTCTCTCCTTCATCTTGCTCACTTTTGCTTTCTTCTTCTTTTTCATTTTTCTTGCTCTCGACTGAATTTTCTTCTTTTGTGCTCTCTGATGCATGCATTTTATATCATCATTTAGGAGTAATTTTTGCACATAATTTACCCTTATTCATAGCTATTATTTTAGATATTAGTATATATTTAGTCAATTTTACAATTTTCACATTTCTTAGTTTAATTTTTGGAATTTATTTGTTTTGTAGGTTAAATCTGGAGAAATTTGATGTATTTTGATCAGAGTAGCCATTTGGAGGAGATTAAAATCGAATTGCAAAAAAAAATTTTGAAGTTGAGAAAAATGGCCGAAACGACACAACCCGCGACACAACCGACTCGCTTATGTCGTTTTTGGAAAATTTTTTGACGTGGCATGTCCGTTACTCCAGCCTTTTTACCTCACTTTTTCTAGATCCTTCCCCCTTTTACCCATTCTAGAACAATCCCTTAGCCTATATAAAGACCCATTTTATCACTTTCTTGGGATATAGAGAGCATAGAGAGCAAGGGAGGCATTTTTAGAAAGATAGAAAGAGAGCAAGGGAGGCATTTTTAGAAAGATAGAAAGAGGGAAAGGGAGGAGCATCTTTTGCATCTTCTTCCAGCAGCAGCAAGGATCAAGTTTGCACTTTTCTGCAGAGATCCTGCAAATTTGCTGGGTTTTTCTACCCTTTAGCTTACATTTCCATTATTTCTTCATTTCTTCATTTGGGTTTGTCTTTAAACAATGATTTGTGAGTAGTTGATTGAGATTCTAGAGATGGGTTTGTAAATATTGATTTGTTTTGTGGTTTTGAACTGATTTAGCCATTTAAATGAAGATTGTTATATTTTGATTTATTGCTTGTGTGCTTATTTCCTTGCTTGATGAATGGGCCCTCATTAAGTTAAGTTTTAATCCTTAATAGATGGACTGAAAAGTGAATATTGGGGATGGATAATCTTGCAATAAACTTTATTTTCTTGGTGTTAGAAATAAGCTAAGAAGATTAAGGGGAACTTTCCAAAAATCAATTAGAGCATTAATTGGTGTTATGTTAGATTTGAAATACCGTGAAAACAGGGTTTGATTTAATGAAAACCAATTTTGAGATGCTTGAAAAAGGTTTCAAAAATTTAAGAATTGATTTCCCTCAAAATTGCAATTCTCATGTGTTTGGCTAAATTAGGGAAAAACCACATGCAAACAATATTGAAAATCCAATCTCTAGAATCAATTTATTTTTCATTGAAATTAGATATAAATCCTCCAAACCTCATAAATAGCAATTTAAATTTAAATCCAATTTAAATCCAATTTCTATAATCACTTTATTTTTATTTTTATTGAATTTAGATTTAATTTCTCTCAATTTCATAAATAGATATTTCAAATTAATTTTTGGGTAATCTAGTTTAATTAATTTTAGTTAATTGATTGATCTAGTTTTAATTCCTCAAATACCAATTTTAATTCCAAATTTCATTTTACATCTTTAATTTTTGTCTTAATTTTAATTTTTAGATTTTATTTTTAATATCTTTTAATTTTTGTCATTCTAATTTGCTTATACTTTTATTTCCAATTTAAGCACAATTCCCTGTGGGATCGATATCAATTTTTAAAACTATACTACTGTGACCCGTGCACTTGCGGACACCGTAACAAGTTTTTGGCGCCGTTGCCGGGGAATTGTTTGTTTTTAAGTTGGATTTTAATTGTTTTAAGCTAATTAGAATTTTTATTTTCTTTTATTTTCACTATTGTTCCTTGTGTTTTTCAGGTACTTTTCTTGTTTATGAGACGATCGAAAAGCACAAGTGATATCAATTGTTGTTCAACCCGAATTGAAAAATTCACGAGCCAACAAAAAGGAGTACAAGAGAAGAAAAGAAGCAGAAAAAGAAGAACAACAAATATTTGAGCAAGAGGAGACAATAGAAAATATGGAGAATCAAAATAGAGCTATTGGTGGAAACAATGGAGCAAATGAGCAAAACGGGCAAAATGCTGTGGTTAATCAAAATGATCCTCAAAGAAGATCCATGTTAGACTATGCTTTTCCTAGATGTTCTGATGTGAGAGATAACAGACCTATTATTGGAGCTAATCAATTTGAATTAAAAACTGGTCTTATTCAAATGGTTCAGAATTCACAATTTGGAGGTAGCCCACTTGAAAATCCTCATTCTCATTTGAAGAAATTTTTGATGATATGTGGTACACAAAGACAACCTGGAGTTTCGATGAAGTTATTCGCTCACATTATTTCCATTTTCTCTTCGATTCAGCATTGGAGTGGTATGACTCACTCCCACAAGCTATTATAGCTACTTGGGAGCAAACTATCTCAAGCTTTTCTATCTCAATTTTTCCCACCTGGGAAAACTACTCATTTGAGGAATTTGATGGTAGCTTTTAAACCAAGAGATGATGAAACTTTGTATGAATCTTGGATGAGATTTAAGGAGCTTGAAAGGCAATGTCCTCATCATGAAATACCCAAATGGATGATTGTTCGAATTTCTACACTGAGTTACTCCACCATAAGAAACACAATTGATTCACAAGCGGAGGAGATTTCATGAGAATGACAAGTGAAGAATGCTATGATCTATTAGAGAAGATTGCTCATAATACCCATTTATGGGGAAATCCTAGAGCACTTGAGCCAAAGAAAGTGGGATCTATGAACTTGACTCGCTTAACTACATGAATGCAAAATTTGATCATTGACTCGACTTCTTAGTGATTTTTGCACAAAGACAACAACCTCAACTCCTACAACTATGCAACAAGTTGCCTTCACAAATGGAACTCAAAGTTGTGGAGTTAATTATTCTTCTTATGGTGATGATTATTTGCAAGAGCAAGCTGCTTATGCAGGAGGTTATCAACAAAACCTATGGGAAATTCTTATTCTAATATGAACAACTCAACATGGAGACCACAAGCAACTTTTGCTCAACAAGGCCAAAGCTCAAATTATGCTCATAACCAGCAGCTTATGCAGCAGAACAAGCCTCAATTTCAGCCTCAATTTCAGCCCACAAGGCAGCCACCACCGATATCAAGCAAGAGCACAACAATCCCTTCCATCCCATGAACCAAGCCATCCTTGGAGAACATGATGGAGAAATTGTTTGCTGAACAAAGCAAGATGAATAGCAAATTGGAGGAAGAAATGCAACACATGAGACAATCCATGGATCAATTACAAGTCCACAACCGCATGTTGGAGACTCCAGTGGCGCACCATGCAAGCTCCTCAGGAAGCAATTCCTATGGGAAACTACCTAGCCAACCACAAAACCCTCATGAACAATGTAAGTTGGTGACCTTGAGAAGTGGTAAGAAAGTAGGTCAAGAGAGTGAAAACAAGAGAGAAGAAAAAGAAAGCACAAAAGAAGAAAATTCAGTTGAGAGCAAGAAACATGAAAAAGAAGAAGAAAGCAAAAGTGAGCAAGATGAGGGAGAGAAACCATACATCCCACCTGAACCTTACAAACCCACCCTTCCCTACCCTCAAAGATTCATCAAGCACAAACTAGACAAGCAATTTGGCAAGTTCCTTGAAGTGCTAAAAAAATTGTATATCAATGTGCCATTCACTGAGGCACTATCCCAAATGCCGAGTTATGCCAAGTTTTTGAAGGAGATTCTTTCCAACAAGAGAAGGCTAGAAGATTATGACACCATCAATTTGGGAGAGCAATGCAGTGCTATAATCCAGAAGAAGTTACCTCCCAAACTCAAAGATCCGGGTGTGTTTTCCATTCCTTGTCATATTGGTGATAACAGTGTGGCAAATGCCTTATGTGACCTTGGAGCTAGTGTCAGCCTAATGCCTCTTTCAATATATGAAAAATTGAATATGGGAGAGTTGAAGCCCACAAACATGTATCTCTCATTGGCTGACCGTTCAATTAAGTATCCGGAAGGCATTCTTGAAAATGTGCCTATCAAGGTTGGAAAATTTTACATTCCGGTGGACTTTGTCATTTTGGATATGGAAGAAGACACAAAAGTTCCTATCTTATTGGGAAGACCCTTTTTGGCAACAGCTGGTGCATTAATTGATGTAAAGGGTGAGCAATTGACACTTAGAGTGGGAGATGATCAAATGATATTCAACATCAATCCAGCCATGAAAAGAAAACATGAAGAAGTTGAGTCTTGTTTGCGGGTAGACATTATTGATGAGATTGTTCAAGAGCATTTCGAAAAAGCTATCCACAAGACCCACTTGAAAATTGCTTAGTCCATGGTGGGAGCATTGATGATGATAACATGGCTATTTTTGCAATAATTGGAAAGCTCTCCACCACATCCTGAAGCCACAATTTTTCAACTTGAAGGAGTGAAAAATTTTGAGATCAAACCAACATCATTAAAGGTAGAGGATTCCCCTATGGTAGATCTTAAACCTCTTCCTTCCAACCTCGTATGCTTTTCTTGGACCCAATGAAACATATCTGTTATAATTTATGCTTGTTTGACTAATATTGAGAATGACAAATTGTTGAGAGTATTGAGAGAATATATAAGAGTTTTGGGTTATGCAATTGATGATATAAAAGGAATTAGTCCAACAGTTTGTATGCATAGGATTTTCCTTGAGCCAAATAGTAAACCTTCCATTGAACATCAAAGAAGATTGAATCCTACAATGAAGGATGTTGTGAAAAAGGAAATCCTAAAATTACTAGTCTGGAATTATTTACCCTATTTCGATAAAGGAGTGGGTTAGTCCTGTGCATGTTGTACCAAAGAAAGGTGGGGTGACATTGTTAAAAATGAAAATAATGAATTGATACCCACTAGAAGTTGGAGAATGTGCATAGACTATAGGAAGTTGAACAATGCCACAAGAAAAGACCATTTTCCTCTTCCTTTTATGGATCAAATGTTAGAGAGATTAGCCAAGCATTCATTCTTTTGTTACTTAGATGGATATTCTGGTATCTTTCAAATTCCAATACATCCTGATGACCAAGAAAAAACTACCTTTACATGTCCCTATGGCACCTTTGCATATCGAAGGATGCCATTCGGATTGTGTAATGCGCCTGGCACATTTCAAAGGTGCATGATGGCTATTTTTTCTGATTTTATTGAAGAAATTATGGAGGTCTTCATGGATGACTTTTCAGTATATGGAACTAATTTTGATTCATGCTTGACTAATTTGTCTAAAATCTTGCAGAGATGTGCTGATAATGATTTGGTGTTGAATTGGGAGAAATGCCACTTTATGGTCCAAGAGGGAATCGTTTTAGGGCATTTAATCTCAAAAAGGGGAATTGAAGTGGATAGAGCCAAAATAGAAATTATTGAAAAATGCCCCCTCCAACCACTGTCAAAGGAGTGCGGAGTTTCCTTGGACATGCTGGGTTTTACCGGCGATTTATTCAGGATTTTTCTAAACTTGCTAAACCCTTAACAAATCTTTTGAATCATGATGTTAAATTTGATTTTAATCAAGATTGTATGGTTGCTTTTTGCAGGTTAAATACGGCCTTAACAATACTCCTATCATGCAACCCCATTGGACTTTGCCATTCAAATTATGTGTGATGCAAGTGAGTTTGTTGTTGGAGCCGCCCAAAGATAGAAAACCTTATGCCATTTACTATGCAAGCCGAACCCTTGATGAAGCTCAAGTCAATTACGCCACAACTGAAAAGGAGTTCCTTGCGGTAGTATTTGCACTCAATAAATTTCGTTCTTATTTGGTCAACTCAAAGGTAATTGTTTTCACTGATCATGCAGCAATAAAGTACTTAATGAGCAAGAAAGAAGCTAAATCTAGGTTGATTAGATGGATTTTATTACTTCAAGAATTTGATTTGGAAATAAGAGATAAAAAGCGTGTAGAGAATGTGGTGTCTGATCACCTTTCTAGGATAAAGCGAAAATAAAGATGATGAAATTGTGCCAATTGATGAATTTTTCATGAATGAGCAATTGTATGTGTTGAATTCGCACTTCCATGGTTTCTCGATATTGTGAATTTCTTGTCTTGTGGTGTCTTGCCACCGATTTATCTTGGCAGAAAAGAAAAGATTCTTGCATGATGTTAAATTTTATTCTTGGGAAGAACCGCTTTTGTTTAGGAGATGCAATGATGGAATAATTAGAAGATGTATACCAGAGGAAGAAATGCATGATGTTATTTACCATTGTCATTCCTCTGAATATGGTGGTCATTTTAGTGTCTCAAAACTGTTGAAAAGTCTTGACATCAAGTTTCTATTGGCCTAAAATGTTTAAACATGTGAGAGATTTTGTAAGCAAGTGTGATAGGTGCCAAAGGGTAGGCAACATTTCCAAGAGAGATGAGATGCCCCAACAGTCCATATTAGAAGTTGAATTATTTGATGTGTGGGAATTGATTTCATGGGGCCATTTCCATCTTCATATGGGAATAAATATATCTTGGTAGGGGTGGACTATGTATCTAAATGGGTAGAAGCTATAGCTACACCTACCAATGATGCAAAAGTTGTGGTAAAATTTCTCAAAAATTTGTTTTGACTCAGTTTGGTGCCCCACGTGCCATAATCGTGATGGTGGTAGCCATTTTTGCAACCACCAATTTGAAAAGTTGATGAGAAAATATGGGGTAAAGCATAGGATTGCCACACCATATCACCCTCAAACAAATGGCCAAGTAGAAATCACAAATAGAGAAATCAAGCAAATCTTGGAGAAAATCACAATAAGTCCGTAAAAGATTGGTCCCTTAAATTAGATGACACTCTTTGGGCATATAGAAAAGATTTAAAACCCCATAGGAACTACACCTTATAGGTTAGTTTTGGGAAATCATGCCATTTGCCCGTAGAATTAGAACACAAAGCTTATTGGGCCATTAGAGCAATCAATTTTGATTTGCAAGTCTTTGGACATAAAAGACTTTTGCAACTTGATGAATTAGAAGAATTGAGACTTGATGCTTATGAAAATGCTAGGATCTATAAAGAAAGAACTAAAAATGGCATGATAAGCATATCAAGAAAAAGGACTTAAAAGAATGAGATTTGGTTCTCTTATTCAATTCAAGGTTAAAATTTTTTCCAGAAAATTAAAATCAAGGTGGTCAGTCCATTCAAAATTGTGAAAGTTTTACCTCATGGTGTGGAAATTTTTGGTGAAAAATCTGTAATTTCAAGGTAAATGGACAAAGGTTGAGGCATTATTTAGCCAGTGAGCCAATTGAGAAAATAGCAACTTGCTATCTTTCTCATTCTCCATGAAATTTTGAGTAAGTATGGTCAAGCTAAAGACCTAAACTTAGCATTTTGTGCATAACTCTCAATTTTTCTTTCATTTGTTTTAAGTTTTTTTTTTTATATACTCCTTATTCAGAGTTTAACATTGTTCTAATTTCCTTGTGCAGATGGGATACAATGCATTGCAAGCAAATGAGCATATAAAAAAAAAAAAAAAAAAACATTTCATATCTTTAATTTCATTGCTTAATTACTTCATATTTTGAACTTATTTTGCTTGTGTTGTTTTTATTTTACTTGAACCATTTACTTATTCAGTTTTTTTTAGTTCCTCATAAAATATATTTTTCTTTTATATTTTTAGTACATTGCTCACTTGCTTTTATGTGCTACTTCGGATTTACACTTGATGGCTATATTTTTGAGCTTAACTTCCCTATTCCAAATTTTTGAGATTAATCGATTTAATTAATGGATTCCATTGCACTGTTTCTTTTGCAATGAGTGCAAAGATGTCCAAATTTTATCTAATTAAATTGGTGCACTTCAATGAGGTAACAATTCTCATCTCAACTTGTGTCATCAACACAAGTTGTGCTATCGCTATGCAACAGTAATAATTCTTTATGCACATATGATCTACCCATTTTCTGCACATTATCCCATTCCATGCACTCTTCTAACATTGAGGACAATGTTCATTCTGAGTATGGGGGAGAGGGTAAATTTTTTGCAAAAATTATTTTTCCTTTTTCATTTGCATATAGTGACACATTCATTACTACGTATATACACTTGCATATAGCCTCATATACTTAGTTACGCATACTTAGTTGCAATTAGGTTGACTATACATTTACACTCATGCATATCATTCACTCATTTAAAATTTTTGAATTTTTAAACTAGTTTTGAATTCCATAAGCCACTTATTCAAGCAATCCACTTGCCTTTAGATGGTTAGTGGAATGAAAGTTCCACTGGTACAAAGTCTTAAGCATTATTCTTTCTCTTACTTAATAGCTGAAAATTAATATATCAATTTAGGTATGCAGTGCTAGTGTCTGGATAAGCCTTTAAGGAAGAAAATGGTCATTGTCGTCTCACCATTCCTAGAACAAGCATCTTAGATCTTTCAAAGCGAAATTTTTAACTTGCATTTGATAAGAATATGATTTAGGCATTCCTTCATATTTTAAACCTCACATTTAGCCTTAACCTACCTCAATTTCATTTTAACCCTTGCAAACCCCCTTGAACCTTAATCTCCTAATTTCTTTGGAACCCAAATCATTTACCTAGCCATTAAACCTAAACACTACCACCTATCTATGAGAATAGTATTTTAGCAATTAAGTGCATAAAAAAATGATAATGATATAAAAAAAAAAAATAATAATAATAATAAAATTAAAAAAAAAAAAAAAATCTCGGAGGATTGAAACATCTTGAAAAGTGCTAGAGTAATTGTCAAAAGTTGAAAAGGTCACCAAAATATCCCAAAGGTAATTTTGGGTGTGACATGAAATAGGGACACATACAAAATCAAAATAAAATAAAATAAAATAAGCATAAAAAAAATAGTCCCTTTGTATAATCATTGTGATAGCACTTGAGATTCATTGTGAATTTCTTTCCTCTTGATATAAAAAAAAAAAAAAAAAAATATTGGATGCACTTTGAGTTTCATGATTAATATTATTCTCATATTTTGTTTACCTTATTCCCTTTCTTTGTTAACCACAATTTTACCCTATTAGACCCCATTACAACCCTTAAAAAGACCTAATGATTCTTTGAAAAATGCTTGTTACATTAGTAGAGTTAGATCTTTTATGCTTGCATATGGGTTTGGCAATATAATCTTCCATACATTACTCACCATCTATTTGAGACACATTGGCTATCTATTTCATTTAGGTTTGTTTTGGCACAATTGACTCTTGTAGTTGGTTGGTATTTGTTGCTTGGGTTGATTGGTTAATTCTTAGCTATTCTGTAATAGTTGAGAGTGCTTGCTTCATTCTTTGTGCTTTTGCTGGTGGGAATTTGGAATGTTGGTGGCTAGAGGTAAGTTGGTGGTTTGGATTAGTGAATTTTGTGTTTTCAAAGACTGATTCTATTCCCTTCCAAATGAGTTTTAATGAAATTTTGCTTGAGGACAAGCAAGAGTTTGAGTATGGGGGAATTTGATGCATGCATTTTATATCATCATTTAGGAGTAATTTTTGCACATAATTTACCCTTATTCATAGCTATTATTTTAGATATTAGTATATATTTAGTCAATTTTACAATTTTCACATTTCTTAGTTTAATTTTTGGAATTTATTTGTTTTGTAGGTTAAATCGAGAAATTTGATGTATTTTGATCGAGTAGCCATTTGGAGGAGATTAAAATCGAATTGCAAAAAAATTTTGAAGTTGAGAAAAAATGGCCGAGAGCGACACAACCCGCGACACAACCGACTTACTTATGTCGCTTTTATCGGAAAATTTTTGACGTGGCATTTCTACTCCAGCCTTTTTACCTCACTTTTCTAGATCCTTCCCCTTTACCCATTCTAGAACAATCCCTTAGCCTATATAAAGACCCATTTTATCACTTTCTTGGGATATAGAGAGCATAGAGAGCAAGGGAGGCATTTTTAGAAAGATAGAAAGAGAGCAAGGGAGGCATTTTTAGAAAGATAGAAAGAGGGAAAGGGAGGAGCATCTTTTGCATCTTCTTCCAGCAGCAGCAAGGATCAAGTTTCTACTTTTCGCAGAGATCCTCACTGCAAATTTGCTGGGTTTTTCTACCCTTTAGCTTACATTTCCATTATTTCTTCATTTCTTCATAATGGGTGTTTCTTTAAACAATGATTAGTGAGTAGTTGATTGAGATTCTAGAGAATGGTATGAAAATATTCATTTGTTTTGTGGTGTTGAACAGATTTAGCCAATTAAAAGAAGATTGTTATATTTTGATTTATTGCTTGTGTGCTTATTTCCTTGGTTGATGAATGGGACCTCATTAATTTAAGTTTTAATCCTAAATAGATTGACAGAAAAGTGAATATTGGGGATGTATAATCTTGCAATAAACTTTATTTTCTTGGTGTTAGAAATAAGCTAAGAAGATTAAGGGGAACTTTCCAAAAATCAATTAGAGCATTAATTGGGTTTTTGTTAGATTTGAAATACCGTGAAAACAGGGTTTGATTTAATGAAAACAAATTTTTAGATGATTTAAAAATGTTTCAAAAATTTAATAATTTATTTCAATAAAAATTTCAATTCTCATTTGTTTGTCTAAATTAGTGAAAAACCACATGCAAACAATATTGAAAATCCAATCTCTAGAATCAATTTATTTTTCATTGAAATTAGATATAAATCCTCCAAACCTCATAAATAGCAATTTAAATTTAAATCCAATTTAAATCCAATTTCTATAATCACTTTATTTTTATTTTTATTGAATTTAGATTTAATTTCTCTCAATTTCATAAATAGATATTTCAAATTAATTTTTTGGGTAATCTAGTTTAATTAATTTTAGTTAATTGATTGATCTAGTTTTAATTCCTCAAATACCAATTTTAATTCCAAATTTCATTTTACATCTTTAATTTTTGTCTTAATTTTAATTTTTAGATTTTATTTTTAATATCTTTTAATTTTTGTCATTCTAATTTGCTTATACTTTTATTTCCAATTTAAGCACAATTCCCTGTGGGATCGATATCAATTTTTAAAACTATACTACTGTGACCCGTGCACTTGCGGACACCGTAACAAGTTTTTGCTCTTTTTCTTCTCTCTTGTTTTCACTCTCTTGACCAACTTTTTTACCACTTCTCAAGGTTACAGCCTTACATTGTTCATGAGGGTTTTGTGGTTGGCTAGGTAGTTTCCCATAGGAATTGCTTCCTGATGAGCTTGCTTGTTGCGCCAATTGAGTCTCCAACATGCGGTTGTGGACTTGTAATTGATCCATGGTTTGTCTCATGTGTTGCATTTCTTCCTCCAATTTGCTATTCATCTTGCTTTGTTCAGCAAAAAATTTCTCCATCATGTTCTCCAAGGATGGCTTCGGTTCATGAGGTGGAAGGGATTGTTGTGCTCTTGCTTGATATCCAGGTGGTGGTTGTCTTGTGGGCTGAAATTGAGGCTTGTTCTGCTGCATAAACTGCTGGTTATGAGGATAATTTGAGCTTTGGCCTTGTTGAGCAAAAGTTGCTTGTGGTCTCCATGTTGAGTTGTTCATATTAGAATAAGAATTTCCCATAGGTTTTTGTTGATAACTTCCTGCATAAGCAGCTTGCTCTTGCAAATAATCATCACCATAAGAAGAATAATCAACTCCACAACTTTGAGTTCCATTTGTGAAGGCAACTTGTTGCATAGTTGTAGGAGTTGAGGTTGTTGCCTTTGTGCAAAAATCACTAAGAAGTCGAGTCAATCGATCAAATTTTGCATTCATGTAGTTAACTGAGTCAAGTTCATAGATCCCAGCTTTCTTTGGCTCAAGTGCTCTAGGATTTCCCCATAAATGGGTATTATGAGCAATCTTCTCTAATAGATCATAGCATTCTTCACTTGTCATTCTCATGAAATCTCCTCCTGCTTGTGAATCAATTGTGTTTCTTATGGTCGAGTAACTCGTGTAGAAATTCAACAATCATCCATTTGGGTATTTCATGATGAGGACATTGCCTTTCAAGCTCCTTAAATCTCATCCAAGATTCATACAAAGTTTCATCATCTCTTGGTTTAAAAGCTACCATCAAATTCCTCAAATGAGTGGTCTTCCCAGGTGGGAAAAATTGAGTTAGAAAAGCTTGAGATAGCTGCTCCCAAGTAGCTATAATAGCTTGTGGGAGTGAGTCATACCACTCCAATGCTGAATCCCGAAGAGAGAATGGAAATAAGGTGAGCCGAAGAACTTCATCGAAACCTGTGTTGTCTTTGTGTACTACATATCATCAAAAATTTCTTCAAATGAGAATGAGGATTTTCAAGTGGGCTACCTCCAAATTGTGAATTCAACCATTTGAATAAGACCGATTTTAATTCAAATTGATTAGCTCCAATAATAGGTCTGTTATCTCTCACATCAGTACATCTAGGAAAAGCATAATCTAACATGGATCTTCTTTGAGGATCATTTTGATTAACAACTACATTTTGCCCGTTTTGCTCATTTCCTCCATTGTTTCCACCAATAGCTCTATTTTGATTCTCCATATTTTCAATGGTCACCTCTTGCTCAAATCTTTGTTGTTCTTCTTTTTCTGCTTCTTTTCTTCTCTTGAATTCTTTTTTGTTGGCTCGACAGAATTTTTCAATTTCAGGATTGAACAACAATTCAGTGTCACTTGTGCTTTTCGATCGTCTCATAAACAAGAAAAGTACCTGAAAAACACAAGGAACAATAGTGAAAATAAAAGAAAATAAAAATTCTAATTAGCTTAAAACAATTAAAATCCAACTTAAAAACAAACAATTCCCCGGCAACGGCGCCAAAAACTTGATACGGTGTCCGCAAGTGCACGGGTCACAGTAGTATAGTTTTAAAAATTGATATCGATCCCACAGGGAATTGTGCTTAAATTGGAAATAAAAGTATAAGCAAATTAGAATGACAAAAATTAAAAGATATTAAAAATAAAATCTAAAAATTAAAATTAAGACAAAAATTAAAGATGTAAAATGAAATTTGGAATTAAAATTGGTATTTGAGGAATTAAAACTAGATCAATCAATTAACTAAAATTAATTAAACTAGATTACCCAAAAATTAATTTGAAATATCTATTTATGAAATTGAGAGAAATTAAATCTAAATTCAATAAAAATAAAAATAAAGTGATTATAGAAATTGGATTTAAATTGGATTTAAATTTAAATTGCTATTTATGAGGTTTGGAGGATTTATATCTAATTTCAATGAAAAATAAATTGATTCTAGAGATTGGATTTTCAATATTGTTTGCATGTGGTTTTTCCCTAATTTAGCCAAACACATGAGAATTGCAATTTTGAGGGAAATCAATTCTTAAATTTTTGAAACCTTTTTCAAGCATCTCAAAATTGGTTTTCATTAAATCAAACCCTGTTTTCACGGTATTTCAAATCTAACAAAAACCCAATTAATGCTCTAATTGATTTTTGGAAAGTTCCCCTTAATCTTCTTAGCTTATTTCTAACACCAAGAAAATAAAGTTTATTGCAAGATTATCCATCCCCAATATTCACTTTTCAGTCCATCTATTAAGGATTAAAACTTAACTTAATGAGGGCCCATTCATCAAGCAAGGAAATAAGCACACAACCAATAAATCAAAATATAACAATCTTCATTTAAATGGCTAAATCAGTTCAAAACCACAAAACAAATCAATATTTACAAACCCATCTCTAGAATCTCAATCAACTACTCACAAATCATTGTTTAAAAACAAACCCAAATGAAGAAATGAAGAAATAATGGAAATGTAAGCTTAAAGGGGTAGAAAAACCCAGCAAATTTGCAGCAGATTCTGCTGCACAAAAGTGCAGAAAACGTGATCTGCAGCTGCTGGAAAAAGAAATGCAGAAAGTGCTCCCTTCTCTCTTTCTAATCTTGCCAAAAATGCCTCCCTTGCTCTCTATGCTCTCTATATCCCAAGAAAGTGATAAAATGGGTCTTTATATAGGCTAAGGGATTGTTCTAGAATGGGTAAAAGGGGGAAGGATCTAGAAAAAGTGAGGTAAAAAGGCTGGAGTAACGGAAATGCCACGTCAAAAAATTTTCCAAGAAAACGACATAAGCCGAGTCGGTTGTGTCATGGTTGTGTCGCTCTACCATTTTTTTTCTCAACTTCAAAATTTTTTTTTTTTTTTTTTTGCAATTCGATTTTAATCTCCTCCAAATGGCTACTCTGATCAAAATACATCAAATTTCTCCAGATTTAACCTACAAAACAAATAAATTCCAAAAATTAAACTAAGAAATGTGAAAATTGTAAAATTGACTAAATATATACTAATATCTAAAATAATAGCTATGAATAAGGGTAAATTATGTGCAAAAATTACTCCTAAATGATGATATAAAATGCATGCATCACCTAAGCAACATCATAAGCAAAGTCTTAAGCAAATTTCGGCTAACTTGCTCTTTCAAAGCTTGATTTCTTCAACTTTCTTCCATGCTTAAAGAATTACAAATTTCTTCAAATCACTTCCTAATGCACTCATTGATCTTCGATTTGCCACAAAATCCTATCAAAAATAACAAAATTATAAAAATCAAATATAAAGTATCTAAAGTTAACAAATAAGCTAAAATAAAGCTAAAAATATAAAATATACTAAAATATAAGGGCAAAATGGATGCAAAACTACCCTAAAATGCTTACATGAAGTGAGTGTAACAAATTTCCCCAAACTCAAACCTTTGCTTGTCCTCAAGCAAATTAAAACAATTAATGCAATTTGGGGTACCTTACCTTAAATTTATGAAAATTACTTATTCAAACTCTCAAGCTTACCTTTAGCCACCAACAAACCATATACCCACTTTTAAGATACAAAGAGTTTAATCCTTACCAAAATTATCACCGCTTAGCCTTGGTTCAATAATCCATATCATCAAGCCCAAACCAATCAATCACAAACAATAATCATGCTTAAATAAATTATAGAGTAATCCATAAACTAAAGTGTCTCAAATAATGATGGAAGTAAATGAATGGATTAATGATATCCCAATCCCATAGGCAATTCTCCTATTCCAATCTCCACTAATATAGTAAAACACCATTAAAAGATCAAAAGGACTTTCAAGGGTTGTAATGAGGTTAAGGGGGTGATAATGTGGCTAACAAGGAAAGGATAAAGGTAACGAAATATGAGAATAACCAAATTATTAAAAGATCAAGACACATAAATTTTTTTTTCTTTTTTTTTTTTTTGAATCAAATGGTAGAAAGAACTTTACAACTATTCACCAATGCTAGCATATAATTTTGAAGCTTTTAGAGAGACTACATAAATAACATTGACTTTGAATTACAATTGTCCCTTTCAATTCACCCCCAAACTCATTTCTTTGTGTACTGGGGTGGTGAATTGTTTTACATACCATAATTGAATTTGCTAGCCTTTTTACTTTAGTCACTTCACCCAACTAATTATTATTATTAATTTTTTTTCTTCTTTTTTTTATTTATTTTATTTTATTTATTTATTTTTTAGGTGTATCTATCACTCAAAGAATTATTCTCATAGAGGGTAGGTAGGTGTTTGGGTTTATGGCTAGGCATTAATGTGGGTTCCAAAGGAATAAGAGGGATAAATGTAGGCTCAAATTGGTTCCAAAGGGAAATTTTAAAGTGAGGTTGGCTAAAGCTAAAATATGAGTTTAAAATTCAAAGAATGCCTAGATCATTTCTTTTTCAAGTGCATGCTATGATTTCGCCTTGAAAGGTTTAGAAAGATTGTTCTAGGATTGGTGAGACATCAATTAGCTACTTCTCAACCTAGAGTTTTCTCTAGGCACTCAAAGTCAACGCAATTGATTGGGTGACCCTTGGATAAGAAGATATAAACTAAGGCAAGGATCTAATAACTTTGCACCTATCCAGAACTTTCAATCCATTAAACCCTTCTAAAAGTAAGCTCAATTGCTCTTCAAAGCAATTCTCAATCCTCTAAGGACAAGGTAAAAAATTATTTTTATGATATGCATGATCCTAAAATGAATGCATAAATCAAATTAAAACTAAGTGTAATCTATATGAAAACTATATGCAAATGTATGTATATGAGTATAGACATGTGTGTGGTATATGTATAAGTGTATGGATTATCTATATATGGATGAATGAAATGCAATAAATGAATGAATGAAAATTTTAAAGAAATTTTTAAAAATTTTGCAAAAATTTTGCCCCCACCCCCAAACTCAAATGAAACATTGTCCTCAATGTCTAAAATGAATGCAAAGATGGGCAGAATTGTGTGAACTAATCAATTAATGAAAAATATACCATTGGGGATTAAATCAATATAAGCTCAAGAATTCCAAAATTAGTTCAAAATGATATTAACAATGAAGCTTTAAAGAGAAAAATATGAAAAAGTATCCCAAATGTAAGAATTTACACTGCTTAAGAAATTGCTTAAGATTAAGCTTAAGGTTAAGCGAGATCTGCATAAGGTTAGGCAAGATCTTAAGCTCTGGGAACATACTAAAAAAATATAGAAAGAACTGTAAGTGATTCAGTACCTCATGATAAAATGAAACAGATTTGGCTGAAGGTAAACTATGCCACTCATTAATATCCACAAAATTAGAACTGAATAAAGGAGAAAATGCAAAGATAATGTGTACTAATGTGGAAAATAGGAGTATTCAGAAAAGAACTAGATTCACTACTGCAAAAACATATAGGATAACAAAACAAGAGAGAATAAGCTAAAGAAAATATGTAAGTGTGAGCACAACCATAAAATAAGATAAATCACATCTGTTACCAAAGTTTGAAGTTTAACAAATAAAAGATAAAATGAAATCAAAGACTGGAACAAACATAGGAACAAATACAGAAATAGAAAATTGTTAAACTAAATAAACTGCTGCTACTGCTATTGCTGTCAAGGCTTTGTTGCTGCATCAGGGTCTGCTCCAGGTTCTGCAGTAGTTTCATTGTGATCTAAAGCTTCAGAAGCAGTCTCCAAATTTTTTGTAAGTTCTTTCATTTGCTGGAGCATGTCTTGGCCCCAATGATATAAATTGTTATAAGATTGGGCCAATTTGTTGTAGAGCTCCAACATTTGAAATTACTGCTGCTGCTTCTTTTTAAGAGATGAAAATCTCTTTTTAAGTTTTTTTTCTAGCTTCTTCTTCTGGTTGACCTACTGCTGACCCATGGTATCAATTTTAACTTCTAAGCTCTTCAAGGTTGCAAGGATATCTATGGTGTCAGGTGAGGGAGCAGATGTTTGGGCAGTGAAGCTAGCTACTTTAGATTCCAAGGATCTTAAAAGGGACAAAATATCTGCTGAAAACTGCTGGGTAGTGGTTGCTTGAGATTCTGCTGGTGCAAAGGCACTTGGTTCTGCAGAACCACTAGCATCAGCATGCTGCTGTAACAAGACATATGTATGTCCTACTTTCTCACAAAGATCCATGTACAGCAACATTGTGCTATCTATAAAGGACTCACTAGACACTGGCAGCAGCTTATGTAAACTAGCATCAAAGCTAAATGAATTGGCTATGGCAGTTATATAGCCTCCAAAAACTATACTACCTGTGGTATGCCTTGTGACAGTTTGGTGCCAATGAGTAGCTAGGAAATGGGCTGTGCTAACTTGTTTTCTCTCCTTGATGCACCATAAGAAAAATAAGTCTCCAAAGACCCACAATCACATCGTGTCCCCTTCCTAAAACAGTGTAAGAGATAAATCTATGGAGGTATTTCAACACAGGATCTACTATCCTAGAGGCTTTCGCTGTCCTCTGCCTGTAATAACCCCCACAAGGTGCAATTTCTTTCCAGAACTTAACAGGATCATAAATGGTTTGTTGCCACTCAATGCTCTTATAGCTCGAACCCTGAAAACCAAAAATTTCACTCATAGAACCCATGTCTAACTCCCTATCAATGCCAGCACATCGAAAACAGATCACATCCTTATGCTCAGGAACAGTTGGTTTGAAATTCAACCTTAAGGAACTCAAAAACTCCAAGGTCAAATCTTTGTACACTGGTTCCCTAATCCTAGCAAACTTAGTCCAGTTGACAGCATCTAAATAAGCAAATACAGAGTCATAAATTCCTAACTCTTTTAAAATCTACTCATACATATATTTGTTTGTCAAAATAGGCTTAGAAGCTAAACTCTCATAAGCATTTTTCATATCCATGTCTTTAAAAGCCCAAGGTAATGGAGAAAGTACCTCCTCTATATCATCGGCAGATGTCGCAGGTGCTGCTGGAGTAGTGGCAGGCTGGGGAGAGGCTAAGGGTGATTGAGATATAGGGATTGGAGCCACTGGTGATGAAATTGACGATGAGGACCTAGTTCTTTTACTGACTGATTCAGAGGAAACCTGAGGTGAAGAGTTAAAGTCCAAAGAAATAGAAGGGTTTCCTTTTCTTTTTCCGACAGTGGCTTTCTTGGGTCTACCAGCAGCCATTTTGGTTTTACCTTTAGATTTGGTTTGAGTTGGCGCGGGTTCAGACATCGGTTCTTGAATCTGGGCTTCAAAAATGGGTGTTTCATTTTGTGGTGCAAGGGGGGTCGGCGGGATGAGAGTCGGTGTTTGGTCTTTGGGTAGTGGTGGTGTTTGCGGTGGAGGCGATTGAGGTAGTGGCGGTGTTTGCGGTGGTGACTGGGATGGCAGCGGCGGACTGGGACTGGGGTTAGGGTTCGCAGAAAGTGAAGATGGAGTAGCCATTTTCGATTTAACAGAGCGTTTGGATTTCTGGGTTTGTGGGTGGACCACATCTTGGTTCTCACCATTTAATGAAGAGAAATAATCTCTTTAACTTCCCAAGAATGGCCGGAAAAAATGGTGGTGGGAGTGGAACAACGCTTTGGTTTATCGGGAGTGAGGGTTTCATAAAAATGGCGGAAATTTTGGGGCTTTTTAAAATGTAGGGCAGACACTTGGTAACTTGGGTTATGCTTGGGTTAAGCAAAAATTTGCTTAGGGTTCAGCAGAATTTGCATAGGGTACAGCTTAGGGTAAGCAACATCATCAGTAAATTTCGGCAGGTTTTGGGAAAAATTGTGATTTTACTTACCAAAAACAGTCCAAATGCTATGGAATGCTATCATGACCCTCAGCAATTATCAAATACACATTAGTACCACAAAATTGAAAAATTTAAGCTCATCATCTCTCATAAACTTATCAAGCATGATACAAGCATGTGGTAATTAGCTCAAATTGAGCACCAATTGTTATTACCTTTGTGCAAACTTAATGAAACGGTCTTATTCCTAAGCTTATACCCAAAGCACATTTTCAGCAGCATTTGAGACAAGTTCCAAACATTCAAAAATTACAGAAAAGACATAGAAATTGACTTCTTAAGCAGCATGAACAGTAGCGTGAACAATAACAAAAATTAACAGACTATAAAAACTAGCAGCAACTCAAACAAAAATATGCAAATTCTAACAGACTACAAAAACTATATATACACTAAAAGGTAAAACTTAACAAACACTATTTTTGCACTTTAATAAAGCTCACATCAGTCCTAAATATCAAAATTGATCCTCATTTAAGTTGCATTTCACAGAATTTATACAAGACACAAAATCAAACATGTGCTATCAAGTAGATTGCAATATCAGCAATTTAGCATGAGTTTAAAAGTGGGTTCTCCAACAATGTAATGCTTTAATCTCTGCCCATTAACTTTGAAAGTACCTGAGGTTTCATTCCCTATCTCAACAGCTCTGTAGGGATATACCTTCACAACAGTGTAAGGCCCTGACCATCTTGACTTTAACTTTCCGGGAAATAATCTTAACCTTGAATTATATAAGAGAACAACATCCCCTTCTTGAAATTCTTTCCTCCTAATATGCTTATCATGCCATCTCTTAGTTCTTTCCTTGTAAAGCTTGGCATTTTCATAAGCATCCAATCTAAGTTCCTCAAGTTCGTTTTGTTGCAGCATTCTTTTTTCTCCTGCAGTTTTTAAGTCAAAATTCAGTGTCCTTATGGCCCAATATGCTCTATGCTCCAACTCCAAAGGTAAATGACAAGCTTTCCCATAAACCAATCTAAATGGGGTGGTGCCAATAGGAGTTTTAAAAGCTGTTCTATAGGCCCAAAGAGCATCATCTAACTTTAGTGACCAATCTTTCCTTGAACTATTCACTGTTTTCTCAAGAATTCTTTTCAACTCTCTATTTGAGATCTCCACTTGACCACTAGTTTGTGGATGGTAGGGTGTTGCAACTTTGTGCTTTACTCCATATTTCTGTAATAATCTCTCAAATTGATGGTTGCAAAAATAAGAACCTCCATCACTTATAATGGCACATGGAGTTCCAAATCTTGTAAAAATGAACTTTTTAAGGAATTTAATCACAACTCTAACATCATTAGTTGGAGATGGTATAGCTTCAACCCATTTACTCACATAATCTACCCCAACTAAAATGTACTTGTGTCCACAGAATGATGGAAAGGGTCCCATGAAATCAATGCCCCACACATCAAATAGTTCCACTTCTAATATGTTTTGGAGGGGCATTTCATCTCTTTTTGAGATTTTACCCATCCCTTGACACCTATCACATGCATTTACAAACTTTCTCACATCTCTAAACATATGTGGCCAAAAGAACCCTGCTTGAAGAACTTTTTCTGCAGTTTTTATCACACTCATATGGCCCCCATAAAGTGAAGAATGACAATCTTTAATAACATTCCCTGTCTCCTCATCAGCTAAACATCTTCTAATCAACCCATCTCCACATCTCTTAAATAAAAATGGCTCTTCCCAATTGTAATCCTTCACATCAAAAAGAAATTTCTTCTTTTGCTGCTATGTTAAATCAGGTGGAAGGATTCCACACACCAAATAGTTCATGAAATCTGCATACCAAGGGATTTTTGCACTCGTGATTACTAACAGCTGCTCATTAGGAAAATAATCATCTATTAGAAGCTCTTTTCCCAAATTATCTCCTTGTTCTTGCCTCAATCTAGACAGATGATCTGCTACTATATTTTCTACTCCTCTCTTGTCTTTAATTTCCAAGTCAAACTCTTGAAGGAGTAGCACCCACCTTATCAACCTAGGTTTGGCCTCTTTTTTCTGAAGGAGATACTTGATAGCTGCATGATCTGTATATAATATTACCTTAGACCCCACAAGATAGGACCTGAATTTATCTACTGCGAATACCACTACCAAAAACTCTTTCTCTGTAGTAGAGTAATTTATTTGAGCATCATCTAAGGTTCTACTTGCATAGTATATTGCATACACCTTCTTATCTCTCCTTTATCCCAAAACAGCCCCAATGGCATAATCGCTAGCATCGCACATTAACTCAAAAGGTAATGACCAATCGGGTGGCTGCATAATAGAAGCAGATATCAAAGCTTCCTTTATCCTGCAAAAAGCATTCATACAATCAGTATCAAAATGAAATTCCACATCTTTACTCAATAAATTAGTAAGAGGTTTAGAAATCTTAGAGAAATCCTTGATGAATCTCCTGTAAAATCCAGCATGCCCTAGGAAACTTCTCACTCCTTTCACAGATGTCGGGGGTGGCATTTTCTCAATAATTTCTACCTTTGCTTTATCCACTTCAATACCCCTGTTTAACACAAGATGTCCCAAAACAATTCCTTCTTGTACCATAAAATGGCACTTTTCCCAATTTAAAACTAAATTAAACTCTTCACATCTCTGCAAAACTTTAGACAAGTTAGATAAGCATTCATCGAAAGATTTACCATACACAGAAAAATCATCCATGAACACTTCCATAATATCCTTAATCATATCAGAAAATATGGACATCATACATCTTTGAAATGTAGCTGGGGCATTACATAGTCCAAATGGCATCCTTCGATATGCAAAGGTACCATAAGGACATGTGAAGGTAGTTTATCCTGATCATCCGGGTGAATAGAGATCTGAAAAAACCCTGAATAGCCATCCAAATAGCAGAAATAAGAATGATGAGCTAATCTCTCAAGCATCTGATCTATAAATGGTAATGGAAAATGGTCCTTTCTAGTTGCATTATTCAACTTCCTATAGTCTATACACATTCTCCATCCAGTTACAGTCCTTGTAGGTATTAGTTCATCATTTTCATTTTTCACTATTGTGATGCCCCTCTTTTTGGGTACAACATGAACTGGACTTACCCAATTGCTATCAGAAATAGGGTAAATGATACCTGCATCAAGCAATTTCAAGATTTCCTTTTTCACAACCTCTTTCATATTTGGATTCAATCTCCTCTGTGAGGCTTTATGATTATTTTCCAACAAAATTCTATGCATGCACACAGAAGGATGTATTCCTTTAATATCATCAATGGTATAACCAATTATCCTTCTATGCTTTCTAAGAATTCTTAATAATTTTTCAACTTCACAATCATTCAGTTTAGCACTAACAATCACAGGATATGTAGAATTTTGACCAAGAAAACCATACCTGAGATTTGTTGGAAGAGGTTTCAACTCTACCTTCGGTGCTTCACTTTTTTCAAGCTTTGATGATGAAGTTGTATCTTGCTTCAAATCCCCAATCTTTTTAATAGTAGCCATAGGCAAAGGTGGATTTCCTTCCAAGATTGTAGCATATTCTGCAACTTCTTCAATCTCATCCCCCTTTTTGATGTTATAAGCCAAATAAGCTTCTAAGGGATCTTCAGTGTAATGCTTTAATCTCTGCTTTAATCTCTGATTATTTCTAAATCTAGGTGATTTTAAGTTCCAATCCTTGATTATCTATCAATGACCTTCACCTTTTGGTCCTTCAATCAAAGATTAACATAATACCCAATGGGTACCAACATTAGGTAAGTAAATCAAGCACACAAGGAAGGAATCAAAACTCGTATTTATGTAAAATAAGAAAATACCCAGTCCAAATTCACAAATTAATCTAAAACATATCTCCCAACTATGAAATCTAAAGAGTTTACTCACTCATAATGGTATTTACAAGAAAGATTGATGGAAAAGTAAAGAAAAACATGATAAGAGGACTAAAATAGAAAAACCCAGGTAGAAGAACCCAAAACTCTGATTTTTGGAGCTCCAAAAGATGGTTGCAGCAGCTCCTCCCCAGAAAAATGGCGTCTCCTCCTCTCTCTATTTTTATTTCTTTCCTTTTTTTTTTCTTGTCTTCTCCCGTTTCCTCTTATGGCAGAAACTAGAAAATGATGAATTTATATGGTCCCAAAAAGTTGCCCTAAAAGTGGATAAGAGCCAAGGAGTAGATAGGAAATGAGGTGTAAAATTATCCAAGTCAATAGCATTATTCACGTTCTAGGCAGTCTGCTTAGGGTACGACTTAACCCTAAGCAGCTTCTTAGTAAATTTCAGCCTCTAGTTGCATTGTCTGCTTAAGGTTAAGCAGACCCTCAGCAAATCTCGACAGACTTGGAGTAAAATGGACTTTTCTGCTCATGCTTGACTTCCAGCTTGACAAGTGCTGCACCTTAAACACTGCCGCTTTACCCTAAGCAGGATCTTAAGCAATTCTCGGCAGGTTGTGGAGTAGAAGCTTGAATGTGTAGGATTTAAGCCGTGCTTGACTTTCAGCTTGAAGAGGCTTAAGGTTAAGCTTATATGACATACCCTAAGCAACATCATAAGCAAAGTCTTAAGCAAATTTTGGCTAACTTGCTCTTTCAAAGCTTGATTTCTTCAACTTTCTTCCATGCTTAAAGAATTACAAATTTCTTCAAATCACTTCCTAATGCACTTATTAATCTTCGATTTGCCACAAAATCCTATCAAAAACAACAAAATTATAAAAATTAAATATAAAGTATCTAAAGTTAACAAATAAGCTAAAATAAAGCTAAAAACATAAAATATACTAAAATATAAGGGCAAAATGGTTGCAAAACTACCCTAAAATGCCTATATGAAATGAGTGTAACAATATATATACCAACATTAATGAAGAAAAATTTATAATTTGATTTTAAGGTTTCTCTTATATTATATTTTAATTTTTATATTATAAAAAATTAATTATTTAATTTTTAAATTTTTATACTATATTATATTTTAATTTTTATTTTTAAAAATTAATTATTTAATCCATGAATTTCATATATCACATTTTAATTTATATAATTTTAATATATAGAATAATTTAATTATTTTACCAATGGATAAAATTATTGAACTATTACATTTCATAAAGAAAAATTAATAATTTAATTTTTAAATTTTTTCTATATTACAGTTTAGTCATTAAATTTTAAAAAAATTAATTATTTAATTTTTAAATTTTATACTGTATCATATTTTAGTCTCTCTTTTTTAAAATTAATTATTTAATTCATAAATTTCATAATATAATTTTAATATATAAAATAATTTAATTATTATATAAATGAGTGAAATTATTATAATATTAAAATTATAAAGACTATATTTTATATATTAAAATTAAAAAATGACAAATTTTATGTTTCTTTTTATTGTTTTTAGACCACTAAGTCAAAATTGGTGATTTGATAAGCCGCGCGAGCCCTTCCTAAAGACTATAAAGAGGAAATTTTTTTTATTTAAAAAAAAAAACGAAGAATAAGGGAAAATAGGTAGAGGGAAATAAAAGAAAAAGTAAGGGTAATGTGTTGTTTCCACGAAACAACTGCTTCATTTATAATGTATAATAGCTGGCTAAATGCAATAAACAAGAGTAGAAAGCATTAATGTTGCTGGAAAATGCAAGATAATTCTTCTCTATAAAAGAGAACAAGATGATGTATCAGTCTTATAAGAAGATGATGTAAGAATGCAAATGTTACAAAAAAACAGAGGACCATCGAACAGAGTTTGTTTTCTTTAAAATTTCTAACCATAACATCATATAAAAATAGTATAACACCCAAGACTTGTGAGTTCTAATCTTGATTTTTAAAATTGCCACGTATTTAACTAATATTTAATGAAAAAAAAAGCATTAAATTATATAATTTACATCAAATGAAATTACTATTTAAAATACTTTTTCCCCCAATAATGACACATCAATGTTAAGAAAAGAAATTGAAAGGTATATGCTTTAAAATGATTTTTACCTTTTTTTTTTTAATAAGCATGAAAATTCTACCAATAAGCAGAATTCTATTAAAGGGTGAAGAAAATATGAGAGGGAAAAATATCAAATGCCAACATATCATATAAAAAGGCCGGAGGCTCAAATTTAGTATGTAATAAAGTCACCCTTACTAAAATATGAGCAGTTTCGTTAGCTTGTATCTTAACCCAGTGAAAAGATATCTGCACTTCTCAAAAAAAAGAAAAAAAAAAACACTTTACAATTAGCAATGACCTGCCCAAACTTGGTCCAATTATTCTTAGAAGAAATAAAAGCATTGCAGACCTCTTTGTAGTTAATCTCAATGAAAATGTGATGCAAAAAATCTCAAAGCAGCCAATGTAAAGTTTCTCGAAGAGAAACTGTGATAAGTGCACAATTTATTAATTTTACTCCCATCACATTTAGTATTTTTAATGTGTTTTTATGTTTAATTCAGTTGGTTAAGTATAGTTATCTATTAGGCATACGTTTAGAGAGTTGTTGAAATAATTGTGTTAAATGGAGAAATTTGACTCTTGCTGTATTTTTCAGGGTTTTGGTGAAATTCTGGAGCAATATAGTGTGGAAGGAAGCTTGGAAAGATCGAAGGATTGAGAAGCATTGTTGATACAAAGTACACGGGTCGTGTAAGCATAACCAGAGACCTGTGTAACTTTCTGCCAGAAGAAATCCAAAGAACCGAGGAAGAGACAAAGTACCAGGGCTGTGTAACTTAACCCGTGTAAATCTTGGAGACCCGTGTAACTTTTCTGTACCCATGCGAAACAAGCCCATTCAGTTCCAGTAAGTTATACGGCCTTGGGCCATGTAGTGATACACGGGTCGTGTATCTGTCGACAGTCAGAATCCTGATTTTGCTCTAGTTGCAGTTTTTGACAGAGACTCTGGAAAAACCTAACCCTAGACCATTTATTATAAATAGAAGAGATAGCAACCGACTCAAGAGCATTCAGAGACGCCTCCAAAAATCATTGAGCAGCCTCTCCATTCATCATTTAGAATTCTTCTTTAGTTTTTCTTTTATTTTTCTGTAAGCCATGAGTGGCTAAGTTTTTCATTCAGTTCAAGGGATTCAAGTTTTTTTGCTTGATTTGTGAGATCAGGTTTTTAATTTAATTTATGTCTTTGTGAATATCTATTGTTTTCTGATTTATTTGTCTTTGATCTATTGAATAATTTGCTAAAAAGGCCTATTAGTTGATTGTTTGACGAGATCAATTGCTAGTTCATCTTCATAATCCGTAATTGTTGTATAAGATTGAACATAAGTAGCAATTAGGTTTTATTAATTATGATCACAGTTTTTGATAATAACCTAAGGAAACAATAGGATGGATTAAATGATTTATGCTTCATAAATTGTTGTTCAGCTTAACTACTTCCTTTTCTTAAAGCAGTTATTAATTTGATGAGGATTGTTTAATACCAACTCAATTAATAATTAGAGTCAATAAGAGTGCTAGGCTCGAATTGATGAGTATAGGGAAGTCAGGGGTTTACTTCGCTGTTTGATAAATCTACGTTAAGCATTCACTAAGAGATAATTGTATTTCTTTTGTCTATGATCAAATCAATGCATTGGAATGAGAATTACCTTGGACTAAAGTTTGTTTAAATTGAGATTTTCATATTTAGTCCTTGAATTTCTGCTTTCTTCTGATTTTGTGTTACAAAACCCCCCCAATCTTTGTCTATTCCGTTTTTCATTACACAAGTGCACGAAATTTAATAATTCAGTCTCTAGGGTTCGACCTGGATTTACCATTTGCTACAGAAAATATTTCATAGTTGGTAATTTCAGTTAATTTAATTTCTGGTGGATTCGACACCCATCAAACTGCTTTGGCTAAACACAGAGGAAGACAACCAACTAGAAAGCCTGAATAACAAAAAACTATTGTAACACTCCTTACCTGTCTACAGTGTTGCTGAGCAAAGTGTGCTACATTCGGCGCTGGAGCACCCTATTTTATCTTACTTTATTCCTTTAAAAATTTTATTCTCGTTATATTTCAATATCAATTATTTTTCTATGGAGAAACCAGCGGAGTTTCCCCTGTTTCTATTACCATTTGGCATATTTTAATATTAACCTACTTGAAATTTTCAATAATAATTTACAATGAATATATCATTTATACTCATCATAGTCATCTCACATTCAATTCTTGCAATTCACATACTCATTTGTACAAATCCATTCATTTCCATACACATTCATTAATACACGATCTATATATATAAATTCTCATATTTTCATTAATTTATATAATATACAATTTAATTTCAGATGGAAGAGCTAATCTATTAATTTACATCCTATACATATTAAATACAATTTCTTCGATTGCATTACAACATATGAAATAATTGTAATACACAAAATATATAATATGACTATTGTGAGCCCTATCTACATGCATTACTGAGGAGGTGACAAACTTATAAACTTCTGACACTTCTGCAGATCCAGACTCCAAAATCCCAGTTTAATATCCACTGGGTTTTGTCTTAAGTACCTATGCGAAGGAAATAAATCCATCGCACTAAGCATTTCTGCTTAGCGGTGCAATAATATAACCAGAAAATAATATATACAAATAAGAAAGACTGAAATATAATTCTAAAGTATAATTTAGATCCTCGGGCATCAATTAAATTTGGTATGATATTTCTAATATCAACTATCTTATATTCTATTTTGTCCCTCTTTTACAGATTAATTCTTGGAGTATTGTATTTTTTGTTCCTACAATTCTGAAAATTTCATTTGTACTACTTAATTCAGTTATGTTTCCATTGCAAATCTTTTTTCTCATTTCATTCAACACTTTCTAATGTTTTTAATTACTAATATTCTTAAATAATTTCAATAATTTACACTGCCCAAGTAACTTATGACAAGCTTAAACTGGATAACGGGTCGTTGGCACTGGACACCGCGGTGCCTCGGGCCGTCATACAATAGGACACAAAACGTTAACCACGTATGTAATCAATATGACTAAAAAGCCATAATAACATATAATCGGGCATAAAAGCAATGAGTGCGAGCATAAAGCCATGAGTGCGGACATAAAGCCATGAATACGGGCATAAAGCCATGAATACAGGCATAAAGCCTTACGCAGTACTGCTAATATAATACCCTATTGGCATGCCACTCTATCCAATCTGATACACATGTCTAGGCAATACATGGGCACATAGTACCATTAAATGTTAATATATTATGTTTTATGACTTCATTATTTCATGACAAATTTCATAATTTATACATTCATTTGATCATTTATATGATCACAATTCTCATCAATGGTTCTCATGCACCATTGTACTTAAAACATTCTTCTATGTTTTAGGGTCACTCAAATTCAAAAATCACAATTCACTAATCACAATATATATTATCAATCATAATGAATATAACTTATCATTTGCAATTCAGGAAGTATTTTTGCTTACATAAAATTTATGATTCCTCTTATTTTCACTCATGTACCATTAAGTGTTAATAGGTTTTTATTTTATTTCCTAGTGGAAATACTATGTCCAATTTCATTTTTATCTAATGCATATATTCATAAATTTTATTTATATAGTTCACTATTTGTCAACCTCACTATCTATTTATCATTTAGCTAATTTATTACACCAATTTACAGGTACCTAGGTTCAAGCATTTTCATTTATATGTACTTAGATTCAAGTATTTTCATTTGTTTTCATAAAAGGAACCTAAGTCTCAAATATTATTTGCACATCCTTTATACCTTTAATATTTCATTTATAGTCATTTATAAATCACATTTCAAATTAAATTAACAATATCTCCTAAGTTCTATTTGTGATGAGAATACAAACCTCATCTACATATTTACATAATTTAAACATTCATTAAATCATTTAAGTGGGGTACCATTCACTCCATTAATTTTGGTTGTTACTATTCACTTGACCATTCCTACACAAAAGTTGAATTTTTTTAATTCATAATAGATTTGTTAAGCCTGAGTTCACCAATATACTGCATTTTGTATTTTATTTTTGTTGCCATTGATTGTCAATACCATTTCAAAGCTTATTTTATGTTATTCAAAATTTTCAGATTTCATGCCTTAAGTTTACTGTTCCATTGGTCATTATTACAGTAGAAATTTGATAAAATTTTCTTCATCAAAGTTGTTTTTTTTTTGTGTCTTCTTTAATTTCATTTTTGAATCACTCCATTTGGAGTTTTATAGCTCAAGTTATGGTCAATTTGCCATAACTGGCCGGATTGGTCCTTACCCAGATTTTCTGAGCAAATTTGATTCTGCCAGATTTAGTGTCCTAACTTGGACTAGCAATTTGAATTGGTTAGATTCAGAATTTGAGTTTGTGTTCTTCATAAAAGTTGTTCTAAATCGTCTAATCTTTCCATTGATATAAAATTCAGGTCATTTGGTTATTTCTACACTGAGTTATGGCTAAATGAATAAATAGTCAATTTTCAGGACCAGCAAGTTGATTATCCGGATTCGGTCAATTTTTATTATTGTACGATATTTATTTTTCACATAATATTATCTCAGAACTTATTTTAAATATATATATATATAAAATTAAAATTTAACATGTATAATTATGATGTCTACTCTTTGAACAACTAATGTTAAATAAAAAACTTTCTCAGGATTCACAATATCTAAGATAAGAAGAAAAATCCCTTTCAAGTTATTGGAATTGTGGACTGTACTAAATTTCTCATTATTAAATTAGTTTAGGAAATCCACATTACAATTCCTTACACGAGACCTAACTGTTGATCGGAATCCAAAAATTATTAATTAATTTGCAGATTACATATAAGTTATGACTTTTAATATGGATTAAATAAAATTTAAAACATATTCTATGTGGGTAACATTAGAGATATCAAAATTTATTTATTAAATGTATATTTAGGATATTTGTTTATTAAAAAATAAAATAAAAGGGAAATAATAATGAAACAAATTGAAAATAGACATAATCAATAATATGACGGGACGTATGGATTTAAATTATTGCTCTCAACGATGTCCTATACTTGAATTATTGCGGGGAGTAAATATTTTTCTCTGATTATAATGTTGACGTCGACATTCTCCACTACAAATATGTGAACTTTGAAGTTATTGACACAAAATATTAATTTTTTGATGAACTTTCCTCAGTATTTTCAATAGATATTTTTAAAGAAATGCTAATTTTGAGGTTTTGTTCAAAATTCTTTATATTATTTTTTTATTATATTTTATTTATTATAATTTTAAAGATTATTTAAATATAATTAAATTAAAATTTATGAATAAAAAAAAAATCTTCTTATTAGTTCAATCAGTGAATGAATGTGAACAAGCAATAAGTAAAAAAAGAAAAATCAAGTCCATAAATTGTTTTTTAAAATATTCATTCTATTATCACCAAAAATTTGAGTGGTTGTAAATAAGTCAATGTCAACTTCTTAGAACTGTGGAGTCCAGTGAATTATTCAAGTTGGTTTCAATTTGTAAATATAATTGGCAAATTTAAATTTGATTACATAAAAGTTTAAAAATAGAAAATTTATAGCCTTATACGATAAAAGCATGTGGATCCCATGAAGTGACAAGACATATAGACTTTGAAGCAACCTTGTTATAGACTTGAATTATTGCAAAGACTAAATAACTTGTCCTAAAGAATATATATATATATATATATATATATATATATATATATATATATATATATATATATATATATATATATATATATATATCAACATTAATGAAGAAAAATTTATAATTTGATTTTAAGGTTTCTCTTATATTATATTTTAATTTTTATATTATAAAAAATTAATTATTTAATTTTTAAATTTTTATATTATATTATATTTTAATTTTTATTTTTAAAAATTAATTATTTAATCCATAAATTTCATATATCACATTTTAATTTATATAATTTTAATATATAAAATAATTTAATTATTTTATCAATGAATAAAATTAGTCAACTATTACATTTTATGAAGAAAAATTAATAATTTAATTTTTATCATTAAATTTTAAAAAAATTAATTATTTAATCTTTAAATTTTACACTGTGTCATATTTTAATCTCTTTTTTTAAAAATTAATTATTCAATTCATAAATTTTATATTATAATATTAATATATAAAATCATTTAATTATTTTATAAATGAGTGGAATTATTATAATATTAAAATTATAAAGACTATATTTTATATATTAAAATTAAAAAAATGACAAATTTTATGTTTCTTTTTATTGTTTTTAGACCACTAAGTCAAAATTGGTGATTTGATAAGCCGCGCGGAGCCCTTCCTAAAGACTATAAAGAGGAAATTTTTTTTATTTAAAAAAAAAAAAGGAAGAATAAGGGAAAATAGGTGGAGGGAAATAAAAGAAAAAGTAAGGGTAATGTGTTGTTTCCACGAAACAACTGCTTCATTTATAATGTATAATAGCTGGCTAAATGCAATAAACAAGAGTAGAAAGCATTAATGTTGCTGGAAAATGCAAGATAATTCTTCTCTATAAAAGAGAACAAGATGATGTATCAGTCTTATAAGAAGATGATGTAAGAATGCAAATGTTACAAAAAAACAGAGGACCATCGAACAGAGTTTGTTTTCTTTAAAATTTCTAACTATAACATCATATAAAAATAGTATAACACCCAAGACTTGTGAGTTCTAATCTTGATTTTTAAAATTGCGACGTATTTAACTAATATTTACTGAAAAAAAAAGCATTAAATTATATAATTTACATCAAATGAAATTACTATTTAAAATACTTTTTCCCCCAATAATGACACATCAATGTTAAGAAAAGAAATTGAATGGCATATGCTTTAAAATGATTTTTACCCCTTTTTTTTTAATAAGCATGAAAATTCTACCAATAAGCAGAATTCTATTAAAGGGTGAAGAAAATATGAGGGGGAAAAATTTTTGGATGTATAAAATTTTACCTTTTTTTTTATAGCCTTATATGTATATAATTTTTGGATGAACGATCATATGTGAAGGGTAAGAAAATATTATTAAAATATTAAAATGAGGATAAAAGAAGAAAGGTTTCATAATTAGACTTTCTTTATCAAATACATCGTCTTAACGTGTTAAAACTTATTTAAAAATATAACTTTCAAATCTACATGTTTTGTATACGGATATATGCATAAAAATTTCTTAATTTTACAGTTTCTTGGCACACATAAACATCAGCTGAAAGTAAACTTAGGAGTCTAATACCAAAGAAAAGTTCTAATAAATTCAGGTGTTATTGACACAATGTCAATTTTCTTGATGAGTTTCTCCTAAAATCTTCACTAAACATTTTTAATGAAATGAAAGTAAAAAGAAAAAAAAAAGTATGGTTGTAAGGAAGTGAAGGTCAATACTCAATTTGAGAAGTTAAATTGCTTTTGCTTTGTAAGGTAATGAAATTGTTAATGCAATTAATGAATATTTCAGTTTAAGGAAAAAAAAAAAAAAACAACAACAACTCTTGAGATCCAGGAAGTTATAATGGTGGCGAGAAATAGGCCTTGTGAAAGAGCATATTAATTTATTTGACACTATATTTAATTTAAAATTTTAAAACAATAAATTTATGGATATGATATTCGAGGTTTGTAAAATATTATAAAGGGTGTGGGTCCCATGAAGTGATAGGATGTATTGACTTTAGGACAACCTTGTCCTAGACTTGAATTATTGCAGACAGTAAATAAATTGACTTAACAAAAATTTTTATTGACTTAACAATATATATATTAAAAAAAAATTATAATTTAATTATTAAATTTTATTTTATATTATATTATATTTTTTAAATTTTAAAAAATTAATTATTTAATCTATTAATTTTACGACACATAATAATTTAATTTTTATAATTTTAATATATAAAATAATTTAATTATTTTTTTATGAATAAAATTATTATAATATTAAAAATATAAAGACTAAATTATTTTATATATTAAAATTAAAAAAATTAAATAATTTATTTTTTAAAATTACAATATATATGGGGTGATTTTAAACAAAGTGATTTCTGATTAATTTTAATTTATCTGACGCTCTGTTAATTAATGTTACTCAATTATTAAGAGGCAGATAATTTCAGTCATATTTTACATAATCAAGTTAATATTGACACTGTCTAATGCATAAACTTCATGTTTAGAAACTTGAATTTTGTAAAAATTTAATTAAATTTATTTATTTTTAATTAATTCTCATATTTAAAATAAAAATTTTTAATTTTTTTAAAATTAAAAAGAAATAATTTTAAAATTAAAAAAATAATTTTAAAAGAAATATAAATTAAGTAGAATTGTATTAGAATTTAATTGATTTTTTTTTACAAATTATTTATTAAAAAAAATTAAAAAGTTCATAAGATGTTTTTTAAAAAATTCGTAGATAAGTCAAGGTCAATAGCATTATTTTATTTTCCCTAGAGGAAAAATGCCTTGTAGCTTCTTGGAAACGTGGACACCACTGAATTTCTTCATCATTCAAGTTGGGTTTCCCTTAATTGAACATTTTTAATGAAATAAAAGTAAAAGTTAAAAAAGGGAAATGTATGGTTGTAAGTACGTCAAGTTTAATACTCAATTTGAGAAGTCAAATTGCTTTTGCTTTGAAAGGCAAAAAGGCAATGAAATCGTTGATGCAATTAACCAATATTTCAGTTTTAGAGAGAACGAATGCTAAAAAAAAATAGCCAAAATATATAAATTTATTCTTAAATTTTATTAAAATTTATTTTATAACACTTTAAATTTTTAAAATATTTCATAGTGAATTTTAATTTTTATAAACGTCTCATGATATATTTCTTATAAAAATGAAATTAAAATAGATGTATCATGCAATATTTATAAAAATTAACGTGTGTTATGAAATATTTTAAAAATTTTGAGTATTATAAAATTTTTTTATTAAATTTTATGAGTAAAATAATACATTTAAAAAAATTAATAAAAAAGAAAGGTTTGTAATGTACCATAAAAGCAGATGGATCCCATGAAGTGACAAGACATATAGACTTTGAAGCACCCTTGTCATAGACTTGAATTATTGCAAAGAGTAAATAAATTGACCTAGAGGATATTTTTATCTGCATTAAACAATATATATATATATATTATAGTGAAGGAAAATTTATAATTTGATTTTAAGGTTTTTCTTATATTATATTTTTCTTTTATTTTTAAAAATTAAGTATTTAGTTCATGAATGTCACATATCACATTTTAATTTATGTAATTTTAATATATAAAATAATTTAATCATTTTATCAATGAATGAAATTGTTGTACTATTACATTTCATGAAGAAAAATTAATAATTTAATTTTTAAGTTTTTCCTATATTACACTTTAGTCATTAAATTTTTAAAAATTAATTATTTAATCTTTAAATTTTACACTGTATCATATTTTAGTCTCTCTTTTTGAAAATTAATTATTTAATTCAAGAATTTCATGCTACATCACAAATATATAAAATAATTTAATCATTTTATTAATGAGTAAAATTGTTGTAATATTGAAATTATAAAGACTAAATTATTCTATATATTAAAATTAAAGAGACTAAGTAATTTATTTCTCAAAATATAGATACTAAAATATAGTACAAAATTAAAAGATTAAATAATTAATTTCTTCAAATTAAAGAACTAAAATATAATATAGGGTAAAATTCAGGGGCCAAATTGTAAATTCCCCTTTCGTGAAACATGATTTGGGCGGCTAGAGTGCCTCTCCTTGTCAGCTTCAATGGCTTCATCTCATGTGCTTGCTACGGTAAGTGAGATACTAGTAGCTTTCTGTGCACCAACTAGATAAGAGCAAAGATGAAGAATATTGTCTTAATTGAATTTTCTTTTCTAAAATTACAGTGTAACTGAGGTGATTTTAAACAAACTGATTCCTCGTTGCAATTTGTTTGATCCTCTGTTTATTAAGAGGCAGATTCTTACATGATTTTGATGATTAAATTTTTGTAAGTAATTCGTTACAAAATGTAGAGAACAACATGAACTAGCCTAATAAGAAGAAAAGATGAGGAGGAAAAACCAACAGTGGTTTAAATCCAGGACCAGCAGGTCCAACCCCATACACCCAACCTATACTAGCTAAACCACTTATTGATGAAAAACCCCCCTCAAACAAAGCAACATTGATGAAGAGTCAATTAAATAAAGCAAAATAGAATTGGTTCACCAATCCATTCTATCTTATTGGAGAATCCAAAGCTCAAACTCAGAAACTTCTGGCCTGATACAAATTTGCAATCAAAATCTCCATTTCTCATGCGATACTAAATTGCATGTAAGCTCTAGATATTCCATTAATATAGTTGTGCAAGCGAGCAGCTCATAGTATCATCCGTTTATGATTATAGTCCTTAAATCAGCTTGAACTAAATCTTTGCTTCAAGCTGGAGACAATGACACACATTTGAAGTAATTATTTATCAGGTTTCCAAAATTTTATGGAAGAAGGAAGGATTCGAAAAACATGCGGCAAACACTACATACCTGTAAAAAAATCTCCATCTGAACAACTCTGTGCTACAGCAGGCAATAACTCCACCATTTTCAAGTTGCAACTCGTGTAACTACAGAAAGAGTAGCAAGCATTAAGGTTGCTAGCTACCGCAAGACATATTTTTGATAAAACAAATGGCTGCGGCGGCTGATGGGACTGATCTCCAGTACCTACGCGATGGAAAACCAATGCGCTAAGCATAACGCTTAGTGGTGCATAATTTAGAATAACAATAATTTAACAATTTAAATAATATCTGCAAATCATAATTTCTAGGTCTTTTATATTTTTATTGCTCATTGGAAGCAATTAACATTATCGGAATCTTTTATGATTATTTATTATATTTTAAGTCTCAATTAATTTTAGGGGTGTGCAATTGGTCGGTTCGGTTCCGAACCGAACCGAATCGATAAAAACGAAAATCAAAAATCAAAAATTTTAAAAACCGAACCGAACCGATTGATAAGAGAAAACCAAACTGAATCGAACCGATAAATATCAGTTCGGTTCGGTTTTAAACCGATCAAACCGAAATTTATAAAATTTCATATTTTTAACATTAAATCTAAATAATAAAAACATAAAAACAAAAAAAATTAGAAATTAAAACTCAAAAATCTTAAGGTTCGGTTCGGTTTTCTTTGATTTCGGTTCGATTCAATTTGATTTGATTTTTTTTGATTTCCTATATATATTAATAATTTCGGTTCGGTTCGGTTTTTTTTATTTTTTTATGAAAATAACCGACCGAACCGATTAACCGAAATTATCAAAATTATAAACCGAACCGATTAAATTTTAAAACCGAACCGATTGAACCGAATTAATCGGTTCGGTTCGGTTTTTCGGTTTAAACCGAAAACTGCTCTCCCTTAATTAATTTTTATCAGTGCCCAAGAAACCTATAACAAATTATAAAAGCTGGATGCACGAGTGTATACTGGTTAGACAGCCATATGTCTATCCAGTATACGTCTATCAGGCACGAGGCCAGCTGTCGAGCACGAGGCCAGCTGTCGGGCATGAGACCCGCTGTCAGGCTTGTAAAGCCAGAAATAAAGTAGGCACAATGGCCAGTAAATAGGCATATAGCATGTAGAACAATCATACCAGACATATTTTATCAGTTCATGATTTTCTCGGTAGGCAGTACTGCTATCTGTAGTCCCTAATTGGTATACCAATTTATCCAAACTAAATAAATAAGTCTAGGTATACTATGGGCAATTAAACATTTTTAATTATTTTAGCACTATTCACTGTTACTATTTTCTGGTACTATTCATTGGTACCATTAATTTCATATTAATAGGACATTAGTCCCAATTTACATATTCATATTATTTTTAATATTTAATTATCCTTATGAGTATTTTAATTATCATATATAGCATTTTTTCCATGAACCTTTCTTTAGGTTCATGTTGATGTGTTATCTTTATCTAGGAATTTGACTAGGTTAGGATATCTATTTGGTTACACTTCCTTCATAACAAAAGCTCCTCTATGTTTAAACTTGCATTTCTGTTTTTGAATCACTGAATTTGGGATTATAGAGCTCAAGTTATGGTCAAAATACCATAACTGGTCCCTTTGCCTCTAAGCTCTCCAGAATTTATAATTCCTAGTCAATAAACTTTGACCAGTCATTTGATCATTTTATGGTCATTTTTAGACTTAGGTTCCTTCACAAGATATGTTCCTCTATGTCTTAGGAACTCCCAGGTACAATTTCATAATTTTCAAGCTTGGTATAGTAAGTTATAGTCAATGTATTAACCAAGACTCTCAATCCTATAAAGGCAATAACCAAACTTCAGGGCAGCATGTTTGACCCTCTTTTTAGGGTCTTTACACTTAGAATTTGGTAAAGGTGTCTAAATCAATGTTGTAGCCCTAAGTATCATGTTTCCAGATCATATTGGCACATCACAAATGGAATTTCCTAGTGGGAGTTATGGCCAAATGAACACACGGGTATCAAATGGCATTATGGGTTCCACTTAACATTTTCCAGATTTCAATTCCTAAATTTGGCTAATATTTTCCCTAGGATGCAATGGTTTCTAGAGCTTGGTCAAAACATAAAAATTGTTGTGCTATGTCTTATAAAACTTTTGGCACTAGTTTCACTCAATTTGCAACTTTGGAGATCAAGTTATGGCATTTTTACCAAAACTAGTCAAGCATACCAAAGGAACAGTATTTTGGACAATTTCTGGGTTGGCAGTTTTAGTGACTCAAATTTTGCTAACAATTTAATTTGGTTAAAGGCAAAACTGGATCAAGTGGTCCTCATGAAAAGTGTCGCCCTATGTCTAAGCTTTCCATTGATGTAAATTTTAGGTCATTTGGACCAGTATAGAGAGAGTTATGACTAAATGAACACGTACTGTTCATTTGGTCATTTTGTAGGTTTGGTGCAGGGAAATCCGGATTTGGGCAGTATTTAGGTTAAGTTTTGGACATAATTTGGACATGGTTTCTTCATGGAAAATGGGCTATTTTGGGTATAGTTTCACCTCCAATTAGCCTCATACCAATTGGAGTCGCATATTTTCGATTATGGTTCAAAACTCATGCTAGATTCATGAGTCCCAAAACCTGCAGAAAGCAAGCGCTCCCAATTTCAATTTCCTCCATCTTCGTGACTTCAATTGGCATGCGTAGCACTTGTATAAGCAACAATCTCAACTCAACCAAGTCAATTTCAAGCATTTACATAAAGTCCCCACATCATATACATAAACCTTAATTCCAATCACCCAATTTACACAAACTCAACTCTTTTACACTTTTTATCATATCAACTATTCAAACATCCTTATGAAACCATTTTTCATCATTCTAAAACAGCAAACCTTACAAGATTCATGGCTGCCAAAATTAGGGTTCTTCAATTCCTTTTTATTTATTTTCATTTTCATGGAATACTCACTCATCTCATCATTCTTACAAGATTTAAAGAAGAGAGGGAGTGGTATTTTTGCACTTACCTTGTGACCCAACTTGCAAACTTCAATTTCTCTTCTTCAAATGGGTATCTAAAGCTTCCTTATGGAGTGGGGAGAATTATTTGTGAAGAGAGCTATGGGTTTTGATGGGTAAATGAAAAGGAAATCAAGCTTTAAGCTTGATAACAATGGTGGGGAGGGAGAGACCAAGGGAGACGGCAAGGAGAGAGAGAGAAGAGGAAGAAGAAGATGGTTGGTGGGGTTTTGTCTCTTGTGGATATTTATATATATACATTTATGTGTACTTTATTGTTTTTAAATTTCATAAATCTATTTCCTTTCTTTTCTTTTCTTTTCTTTCCTTTTCTTTTCTTTTCTTTTCTTCTTCTTTCTCTTCTCATTTTTCAAATTCAAATTCATAAATTTAATTTATGTTAATTATTTTATTTTCTAATTTTTAATTTGACATTTAGGTCAAAATTCACCTCTAGGGGTGAAATGACCAAAATGCCCTATATGGTACTCATCGGGTTATTTTTATTATTTTATACCAATTAATAAATTCTCTAAATTTTTTCTATATTTTCTTAACATTTATTTCTTCAATTTATGCCTCCTCATTATAGTTTAGATGTAGTTCCAGACATTTTTTACTGTCCGAACAGACATGAGTCGTCGGAACAGTAAAATGTACGGACTACCTATGGTGAGGGCGTTATAGTTATACTTCAGGGTTTGGCTTGTTGTAGGTAGACTACAAAGACAACTTGAAAAGATACCCAAAATATTCAGCTGTATGCTTCAGTTATTTCCTACACCCAATGCCTCTAAACAAGATCACCAGGGTTACTTCAAAGAATTCAAGAAAGGTTGGCAAATACTACATAATTTAGCCTGCGTTGTGCCTTGGATAGGTGCCATAATGACCTGTATGACTTGTGGGTCTCTCAATCAAATAAAATCATTGGGCTACTTCTCAGCTCCAATGACGTAGCTTGTGCTGTAATAGATTTGTGTGACTTTAAATAATATCATTGGGCTACTTCTAAGCTCCAATGACATAGCTTGTATTGTAATAGAGATATTTGGTGATGTTGTATCTCCTATGGAAATTTTAAACTTATGTTTTTTTTTTAAGTACTTTATTAATAAAAAAGATAGAAAAAACTTAGCATAGGCACATCCATCTAAAAACCTGGCTTGATTGATCAACTAATACATCCACACTTAAAGACGTGGCATGCTAAATGAAAAAATTTAGTAGGAGAACAACAACCAAGACCAGAGACTTATGTTGTGCTGCCATTCTTTCTTTTTTTTTTTTATATAAGCAAAGATATTTTATTAATTAGGCTCCATTTGTTTCACAGAAAATATTTTTTTGAAAAGCATTTTTCATATTTTCTAAGATTTGGGACACTCAAGAAAATTAGTTAACGGAAAATATTTTCCTGATCAAAAGAAAAACTAAGTCATTTTTAAGGAAAAATGACTTCCTTTTTATAAAAGAGGAAGTTATTTTTAATTTTTTAAAGTTTGATAATTTTATTAAAATGTTGAAATATTTATACGTGAAATAAACATATATTATTAATTCAACTTTGCAATCAAACAATGGAAAATATTTTCATAAATATTTTTTTTTAGAAAATATTTTCCATGAAAAATATTTTCTATATTCAAATTATTTTTTGTAAAATAAAGAGTCTTAATCAGGAAAAACTTAACATGAGCATGCCCATTCTAAACCCTTGTCAATAGACCTCCTTAATACACCCGAACTAAGAATATGATATGCTAAATGAAAAAACCTGAAAAAAAAAGGTACAAAGCCAAAATGGATACTCAGCAATCAAAACACAACTTAGTTCCTCCTGTGGGAAGGACAAAAACCGCCATTCTTTCTTTGAAATGTTATTATGCTTTTTTGTTAGTGTTTTAAATTAATGTTGTTATTCTTTGAAAATAATTAAGTCATGACATCTTAAATTGTTAAATCATTGAAAATGAAAGTAATTTAAAAAATTTGCACTTCAACTATATTCAGGTTAAAGAGACTTTTTCGAAATAAAATGAAAGCTTAGTGACATTTTTGACATAAATGAAAGTTGAGGGACAAACCTCCTAAGTTCAGGACTACTGGTGAAGTTGACCCTAGAACGGAAGTGGTGATCTGTCTCAAGGGTGTCCATGGCCCGTGAAGAAGCAACACCACATAGCTAGCATGTAAATTCTTAATTCAAAGAGCAACCGTAGTAGTGTTTGGTGTAGCTTTTATCTGATATCAGTGTCGGAATCCAATTAAAGAAAGAGAGTGAGATTCTCTCCGGTGGCCGTGAGGCAGGGATGCGGGTATGCCACGTAGCGACGTGAGGACAGTGAGTGGAGAGTTTGCTTTCTGGGTTTGTGACTGCTGGAGTGGTGAGGCAATAGCCTGCAAACAAGAGTGGAGATCAGATGCGAGCTGTAGATGAAAGTTGAGAGAGATCCACATGGCAGAGTTTTGAATAAATTTATTTTTATTTATATTTTTTAATTTGATTCGATTTTATTTTTATAATTTTTTTATTATAAAAACCATGTCAATTTAAATAAATTTCTAAATTATGATAAATTTCAAAATAAGTTTTGAATCAACTTTTTTGTTTAATGCAATAATGTGATCCATTTGGTTGACTGGGAGTGAGAAAATCTTTAGCGGCAAGGAAATCACAATCTCCTCTCTCTGCTCCCTAATCCAGTTTTGCTTGTCCACCTGGATGAAGGCCATTGATGTAAACCTTGCCTTCTCTGGTTCTGATCTGTTGGTCACCTCTCTAATGATCGGAACTTGCTCTAATGCAATCAAAAAGCGGGTTGTAAATTCTTGCTTACCACCATCTGCCAACTGTTACAAGTGGAACGTTAATAGATCATCGTGGGGAAGCCAGGAAGAAGTGGCGTCAGCGGGATGCTTCGGGACTATAATTGTACCTTTATATGCATCTTTTCTTGCCCAGCAAGCATTATGGATTCAAATGTGGTAGAATTAAAAGCGATTTCCAAAGCTGTAGAGCTGTGTCTTTCTGTGCCAGACACTTCCTCCAATGCTACTGAAATCCTCACTGAATCAGACTCCAAGGCCAGTCTTATGGGTGTTGCATCCAGAATTTGCCACCTGGCGTTTATCCTAAAAAATCAATTCAGTCACTGAGTGCTTAAGAGCTCTTCCACTCATTGTCATTAGGCAAAATCTCCGTGAAGCCAATACGAGTGTTGAATCACTAGCTAAGTGAAGTAGCGTAAGCCCCTCCTCATACTATAATTAAATTATATATATTATTTTAATTTTGATCAATCGGACATTTCTCAATTACCTACTTTTTATTTTAAAATAAAAAATTATTTATGTAATTTTATTTAATAATTAAATAACAAAAATTATTATTTTTATGTGACTTGAATTTTGAATAAATTTTCATGGATCCGAATTGTGATCGGATCCAAAAATTTTATACTGCGATCCGATTGAAATAAAAAGTAAGATCTATGGTGATAGTGGAGGGCACAAGGCAATATAAATATTATAATATTCTGTCATTTGTAGTAGTATTATGAGATATTTGAAAAAAACACTGGGGTTAAGGTTTGAGGATTCTGAGTGATTGTATGTTACTCTTTTCATCATAGTAAAATTTTTTCTCTTGTCTTGTCCATAGATATAAATCTTACGGTCGAACCATATAAATCTTATGTTATTCTTTTTCTCTTTTTTTATACTATATAATTGTGTAATTGTGTGTATATCTTAAATTTACATGCCTGCAATAGCAAAAATCAAATTTAAAAACATAATCAATATCAAACAACCTTTAATTTTTTTTTTTTCTGTTTATCAGACGTTAGACAATATTTATATAAATTTCTTTAATAATTAACAATAAAAAATCAAAATTGAAAACATAATCAATACCAAACAACCTTTATTTTTTTTTCTTTGTTCGACTTTAGACATCTTTTAAAAAAGGAAAATTAATAAGATCAAATTCCTTTAATCTAAGTTATGTCAGGTACCAACCTTGTTCATTAATCAATTCTTGCCTTATTGTTTCATCCCTTTGGTAGGTGCATATCACTTTTTAAAATACAAATTAGATTTATTGCAATAAATAAGATCATAATTAAATTATATCTGCGTCTGATTTACACCAAATTTTTATTATTTTCATTGTATGACATTTAAGTTTGATTTGGAATTTATAATAAATTTTTATTTTTCATCCATCATGTAATCTTCTGTCTTGATGAATTCAATTTTATTATTAATAAAATAAACAAATAAATAGGGGAGAGCTTCTGATTTTGCAGCAACCTGCAATTGATGGATTCTTTCCTTACTTGGTACTCACTCAAAAGTTACATGATGAAAGTTAATAGATTTAATTTGATGTGATAGTTGGGATTGAGGTGGTCCAAGTGAATGCTGCCATCTCTATCAAAAATCAAAATAAGCATCAAATAAAGTTTGCTCATATAAAGAAATTAAAAGAGGTGCATTGGGTCCCAGTCAAAAGAATGAAAAGAATAAAGAGGTGTATTAAAACTTTTGCCATTCGACGGTTGCTACTACTTAGTTTCAGACGAATTTTATCTTTAACATTAGAATTTTAAATTTTAGTATCATTATTTAAAAAAAAAATTATTTAAATATCACTTTTAATCCGAGCATAAAATATTATCTGATTATATATATATATATATATATATATATATATATATATAAAATTTAATATTATTTTAATATTTTCTATTAATTTATTTTTTTATCAATCTCATATTTTGAAAGAAAAGATTTCATTCTTTTTATTTTAAAAAAATTTATTTAAAAAAAAATAGAAATCAGTATACTTAGAATTGTGACGCCCATTATCCGTCTACTGTATAGCCAAGCAAAAAGTACCACATTCGGTGTCGGGACACCCTATCTTGTCTTATCATGTTCATTGTAATTTTTTTTAATATCATTTAAAAATAGGTATTTCATATGTGAAAATTTTATTTTTTATAACAATTTATTTCTGTGAATACCCGGACATAGCCTCCTCTGTTTAATTGGCATATGGCAGGTTCCACTAGTTACCTGTTAACAACAATTTCATATCTCTACATGTCATATCATGTCATTTCTGCTCATACAATTTCAAGTTCATACATTCATCTAGAAATTTATATGCAGAAATTCATAACTTTATTTACAATCCAAAATATGTAATTACAATTTTTATTTACATCACAAACTAGTAATTACATCAAGATTATACATAATGAACCAAAATACTAGTTTATGCATGGGCCCTACCAAAATACAAAAGACTGGTGAGGTGACTATGGTCGGTGGTAGATCTGGTCGGAACTTGGTCCAAACACTACTGTGGCGGCTGCTGATCTTCAGTACCTATGCGATAGAAAATCAACGCGCTAAGCATAACGCTTAGTGGTACATAATTTATAATAACAATGATTAAACAATTGAATTTATAGCTGCAAATCATAATTTCTGGGTCTTTTATATTTTTATTGCTCTTTGAAAATAATTAACATTATCAGGATCTTTTATGATTACTTATTGTATTTTAAGTCTTAATTAATTTTTATCAGTGCCCAAGAAACCTATAACAAATTATAAAAGCTAGATGCACTGGTGTATACTGGTTAGACAGTCATATGTCTACCCAGTATACGTCTATCAGGCACGAGGCCAGCTGTCGGGCACGAGACCCGCTGTCAGGCTTGTAAAGTCAGAAATAAAGTTAGGCACAATGGCCAATTGATAGGCATATAGCCTGTAAAACAATCATATCAGACATATATTGTCAGTTCATGATTTGCTCTGTAAGCAGTACTGCTATCTGTGGTCCCTAATTGGTATATCAATCGATCCAACTATATACATATAAGACTAGGCATACTTTGGGCATATTAGTACTATTAAGCACTTATAGTTTTATTATTTTATGCTATGTACTATTAAGGGTTCATAACATATTTTTATTTCACTTCATGTACTACCCATGCTTTATACCATTTGCATGTTATTATAATGGGAACATATGGCCCAAGCACTTATTCGTATAACTTATGTATTTATCACTCTCATTATTTTATGTTATGTACTATACATATTTATAGTATTGTTATTTCATATATGATGGAAACATAGTTTCCAAGTGTATTTTCCTATGACTTATGTGTTTAGCAAACCATTTAGGTAAATTTACATTTTATGTATCAACTAATTTCATGTCACCTTGTAGTGGGAAAGTAGGTCCCACATACGTATTTCATGTAGTTTAGTATTTAATGGCTTGTTAGGGTTAAATTCCTATCATAAGATAATTTATCTCATGAACCTTTTTTTGGTTTCAGTTTTTGTGTCTTACTTTTACCTATCCATATGATCAGTTTGTAGCTACTGTTTAGCCACACTTCCTTCATAGAAGTTGTTTCTCTATGTCTTATCTTTATTTTCCTTTTTGAATCATATCAATTTGATTTTTAGAACTCAAGTTATGGTTGGATGACCATAACTGACTCATTCCCAGATTCTGATTCCTTAACTAGGCAGCTTTTGGACTTAAATTTTACCTAATTAATGGAATAGGTTGTAGTCACTTTTAGGCATGGTGATCTTCATAAAAATTGTTTCCCTATGTCTTATGATCATTGAGAAATTTGCATCATAAATTTTCAAGTTTTGTGGAATTATTTATGGCCAATTAACTGACCTGGGTTCATATACGCTGTGCCAACAGGGGCTCAGTTTAGGACAGTGACTGCAGGTCACTTTTTCATATTCTTAAATTCATAATTTGAGGAAGGTTCCTAAAAAAAAGTTGTAGCCCTATTTCTCAGGTTTCTGGAAAGGTATGACTCATCTCAATTGGATTTTTCTAGTGGGAGTTTATGACTAAAAGACTGTTCTGGGGTCAAGTGAAATTTGGTCAAATTCCAGGTTTTGATGTAGTAACTTTTTCTAACTATTTGAACCAGTTCTCTTGATTTCTGGGTTTTGGTCAAAATACCAATTTTGTAGGTATGTGTCTTGTGAATATTTTGTCACTAGTTTCACTACATTTGAGTTCTTCTAGACCAAGTTATGGCCATTTTGCCAAAACTGGTCAGGTAAGTTCATGTCCAGAAATTTCTAAGCAACACAGGTCTAGACAATTTTGTAACCCAACTTGGGCCAGCAATTTGGCTTGGTTCTTGGCATTTCTGGGTTCGGTGGTCCTCATGAAAAATGTAGCTCTATATCTAAGCTTTCCAATAGTATCAAATTCAGGTCATTTGGACCAGTATAGAGGGAGTTATGACCAAATGAATATGTACGGTTCATTTGGTCATTTTCTGGATTTTGTGCAGGGTCATCTAGATTTGGGCAATATTTAGGTCAAGTTTTGGACAGAATTTGAGCATGGTTTCTCCATGGAAAATAGGCTATTTTGGGTATAGTTTCACCTCCAATTGGCCTCATACCAATTGGAGCAACACACAATCAGTTATGGTTCATCAAACACACTGGACTCATTAAGTCCCAAACCTGCAGAAAATGGCACTCCCAATATTCAATCTCCTCCAACTTCCTTACTTCAATTTGACATTCAAGGCACTTCTAAATATCATTAACACATCTCAACAATCCCAATTGCAAGGTATAATACAAAAGTACCCAAGTTAGGTCAAACCCTAACTCACAATTTCAACCTCATGAAACTTCAATGTAAATCAACTTCTAATACTTATAAATGCATCAATCAACATCACTAAATCACTTTATATACACTAAAGTCATCAAAACCATCACTTGCCATGGCTACCAAAAATTCACTCCTCTCATAACTCACCAATTTATTTTAGTTTCTTACAAATTTCACATCATTTTAACCTTAACTCAAGGATTAATAAAGGAAGAAAGGAAGACTAACCTCTTGTGACCCAACTTCAAACTTCAACTTTTCTTCTTCTTATGGGTATCTAAAGCTTCCTTATGGAGTGGCGAGGATTTTTAGTGAAGGGGACTAGGGGTTTTGGTGGATAAATGAAGAGAAACTCAAGCTCAAAGCTTGAGCAAAAATGGTGGAGGGGAGAGAACAATGAAGACGGCAAGGAGAGAGAGAAGAGGAAGATGAAGAAGACTTGTGGTTGGTGAATTTTCATCTCTTGTGTCTTATATATATTTTATAATTATTGTACTTTAATTTTTTTTTAAATGCCATAAGTCTATTTCCTTTCTTTTCTTTTCTTTCCTTTTCTTTTCTTATTCTTTCTCTTCTCATTTTCCAAATTCAAATTCATAAATTTAATTTATGTTAATTATTTTATTTCCTAATTTTAATTTGACATTTAGGTCAAAATTCACCTCTAAGGGTGAAATGACCAAAATACCCTTCATGGTGCTCATCGGGTTATTTTTATTATTTTATACCAATTAATAAATTCTCTAAATTTTATTTATTTCTCAAAATTTTTTCTATATTTTTTTAATATTTATTTCATTAATTTATGCCTCATCACTATAGTTTAAGTGTAGTTCGTACATCCCGACATCATTCAAACACACATTAGTCGTCGGAACAGTAAAATGTACGGACTACCTACGGTGAGGGCATTACAAGAATTAATTTGAATTTTTTTTATTACAAATGAATTATTTCAAAAGAAGTGTAATAAAAGTTTAATGTAATATTTTAAACTTTTTAACTTAGAAATTATTAATAATGCAAAAAAAAGTTGTGTAAATCTCCATAAATAAAATTTCAATTTAAAATTTTTATAAAAGATAGCCATAGGTTAAAGGAAAGTAAAAGATGAAAAGAAATTATCACTTAATTTAAAGGTTGTAATGTTACAATTATTATATGATATTTTGGTGATGATAAAGGTCAAAATTAAAATATTACTACTTATCCTCGTTCTTGGATTCCTTCTCCTTTTTAAAGCCATCAAATAAAAATTTGTCAAGAATTATTAAACAAGTTCTTTAAAGGCTTAATGATAATGAAAAAAGAACTGTTTTTTAATATTGTGACTTTTTAATTTGATTTATATTTTCATATGTACTATTAAGATTTAAATTCTATACATTATGAGAGATTCGCAAATTGTAACCCACTGCACCTCTTAAAGGGAGAATACAGTTTTGATTTTTCGAGGGGGCATTGTTGGGAGAGATAATTACGAATCATGAAAGAATTAATCTTTTGTGAATCATAAAATAGATATAAAGATAACTAATGTGTAAAAAATAACTAATCCAATCACTTCTACTCAAATATTTTAATTTTAATAATTTTTTCAAGATTTAAAAATTGTTTTATTTTTTTAGATTAATTTAAATTAAGATTTGAAGTAAGACTTCACAGGACTAGAGATGACTCATATTTTCAGAGTCACAATCCAGCTATCTCTTCTTCTCATTCATGTTTGCCTTCCCCAATTTACCCAAAATAGATATGTCGTTGTTGCAATTAGCGTTCCATTCAAGCTATTCTAAAGGAGGGAGAATCCAAGAGTGAGGAAGAGGAGTAATTTTTACATATCATCCCTAAATTTCCACTGTCATCATGAAAATCAAATGATGATGAACAAGTTAGTTTCTTTTTATGAAAAATATTTGCTTATAAAAAAAATCAAATGATAAGGATTGTAACTTTTCAGTCCCTAAATTAGGTGACAGTTTCTTTTCGTTTTCTATGATTCTTTTCTTTTGACATGAAGCTATCTTCCATTATAGAGATCTATGCAAAATTTGAAAATGGGTCCATCCACACAGAATCTATTTTTGCAGCTTAACCATATATAATTAATTACTTAAAATTCATAATTCGTTCCTTTAAGCTTCGAATTGAGTTCGATTTTTGATTCTGAAACTAAACTCATGATTTTTTCCAATCATATATACATATTTTCAAATTATACTTCAATTTATACAGTTTTTATTTCAAAATTTAACTCATCTGCATTATTATACTTCAATTTATATAGTTAAAAGTTCTTTTCTTTGGGATACATCAATGAGAAGTTCATAAATAATGAATAATCTAATCTAATTATTTTTGACATAATTTTAAACATTCATAATCATCAAAATTCTAATGTTTATTTTATAATATAAGATATCATGAGTTCGAATCTATGTACTTTTAAGAATTTTTAATATAGAATAAAAAAATTATTAATTTAGTCTTTTAATTAAATTTTATGTTATTTGAGTCATGTAAATCGTCACGTTAATTCTCAATTAAATTATTAATTATGTGGATCATTTCTAATTTTTTATAAATTATAATGAATAGAGTGAATTCGAATAAGATGATAAATTGAATAAAAATTGATCACATCTATCAAAAGTATTAAACAAATTATAAATAATCATAGCATTTTGTGCTGATATAAAGAAAAGAGGTTCCTTGGGACCAGGTCAAAAGAAGAGGAATAGGAAAAGAAGAAGAAACTAAAATAGCGTGTAACTCGATCAAGAAAGAAAGGCCAGGGCAGTCTTGTTGCATAAGGTAAAATGGGTCTATACCTATACTTATTCATGCTTCAAGTGTAACGAACTTTTTTATAAGGTCACATAATATAAAAAAGGTAAGGATATAGACCCACTTTATTTTGCGCTAAAATATTCAACTAATAAATGGGTGATTAGATTCCAACTCTGAACTTTTTAGTTTGAAAAGACCTAATATCATATCAACATATTATTCAACCTAAATATTTAAGCTTACAGGTGAGAGTGTAAAAAATAGTATTATATCTTTGTTATACCCCAACAAACCTCATCTCTCACTATGGTGTTCCTCGTTTTTGGTCTGTTGCAATGCAGCCTAATTTATATGGTTAATTATATAAAGAATGATATGATTTTTTTTTTTTTACACAAAAACCTCCTCCTCTTCATTATCTTCTATGAACTATCTCTATGGATCAAATGAAACCATTTAGTGGATTAGTGACGGTAATTTACTCAGGTGCCCAAAAGCTATTAAGTCTATTATATTTCAAAGTGGGTTTGATTTTACTCATGGTTTCTTAATTTATGAGTTATAACGTTGCAGTATTCTATTTTTCATTTACATAGTAAAACTCCTCAAGCATTAATTGAATGAACACTGAAATCACTATCACTTTCAAAGCCTTGTAGAATATCCTCGTACTTGGATTCTCCCTGATGACTTGAATGGAACACTGATGGATCTGTTGCCATCGACAGATCTATTTTGGACAAACTGGTCCCAGCTGGTGGTAAATTAGACCATATTCTCTAGCCCTTTTTTCATTGTTTTCTCTTTCAATGGTGGTCCGTGGCAGCATCTTCGAATTTCGAACAAGACTAGTAATATTTTGAGTCTCTTTCCTCAAGTGCGGGGCAAATTTTTGCTGGGTGGTCCATTGGGTTTGGCATTTTCTAGCTTTACTCTAGTGTGTAGCTCGTTAGGTTAATCTATGGATCTATCTGAATCTAGCTCAATTAGCTCAATCAATGAGTTTGGCTCGGTGCGGCTTAGTCCACTATTTTGAGATCCTGAATCTATGACTATTCAGTCTGATTAATCCCACCATCCATATTAAGTCTAAACAAATTGGTTTTAATAGGGTCAATTTATATTCTCACAATCCTAAAAATAAGTTATCACTAAATTAGATCTCATTTATAATAGGTTTTGCATTTTGTTAGATTCTATGCGACACTAGGCTTTTGCTGTTTGAATTTATTGATAATTTTAACTTCCACTGCATGAAATTTTCCAAGTGATCTGTGAAATTTTATCACTATGATTCCACGTAGACAATATTACATAGAATGATAATTTAATTAGCGAAAAACATAAAGATAATAATGAGCCCTACAAAATAATAACAAACCACTGACTAATTATTTTAATTTTTTTATTTTTAAAATAATTATTTTTTATAGATTTAATAAGTAAATTTACATGTCTTTCTTTAATTGGATTTCTATTCCATAAAAAAAATCCTATCTGAATCATGTTCAATAATTACTAGTGAATATGAACAATCCCAAACCACACCACCACACCCCCTTCTTTTTTTCTTTCTCATTTTATGTTATCATTATTTGGAGCTCTTTGAAATCATAAAATTTCCATTTGACCTATTAAAAATGTAAATTTTTCAGTATCACCATTTTTTCTATTCCTAGTCGGAACTAACTGTACTAAAAAAAAAAAAAAAAAAAAAAAAAAAAAAACACTAACTTAGGATTAGTTCCCTAAATGTAAGAACGTTGCCGTCATGAAAGATTTGTTTTTCCCTTTTTTAAAAGAAAAAGTGGGCCTACATCCATCGAATCTTGCTTTGGCTTTAATACCTTTAGATGACGACGGGACCCTAAAAGGGCAAGTGCACAATCATGCATGTGGATCACGTTACCATGAACTCTATATAAAGGGGGCATTGTCATGACAAGTGAAAACCACACAAGCACTTGAAAATCGTTACAACATCAATATGTCTTTGGCTATCAAACACTCTCTTCTGTTGGGGATGCTCGTCTTCCTCATAGGCTTGTTGGCTCTTTCTCAGCCAGCAACCGCTGATTGTAACAATGGAGTCCCGGATAACTTTAACCGTAGTTATTTTCCGGATGACTTCATTTTTGGGACAGCCACTTCTGCTTACCAGGTATAAACTTTCATTTTTGGGCTTCTAGTTTTCTAGCCGTATGTGCTCTCCCAACATCTATTGGTTTCCAAGTTTGCGTTACTTACTCAAGTTTGCTTAAAAAAATCATAATAAGATTCACTCTCACGTTAGAATGAAAGTTCTTCATGTTAAGAATGAAGATAAACAACTAATTAATGAACAACTATGTATATATTCTGAGTATTTGTTCACTAACTGTTTAGGCTTATATGAACAAATAATTGTTTAATTCCTTGTTTATGGTATTCAGGTTGAAGGTGAAGCAAACACAACGGGCAGAGGACCTAGTGTCTGGGACATATTTACCCATGAATCTCCAGGTATCCTTGTATGTACGTGTGTGTCTGTGTCAGCATAATATATGTAAGTGCAAAATGTTTATAATTTCTATGTAATCATGCAGAGAGGATAAAGGATCACAGCAATGGAGACGTTGCAGTTGATTTCTATAATCGCTACAAAGTATAATAGCCAAACATTTTTTTCCAATTTTCCCTGAAAACCCTTGTTCATTGCCAATAATGAAATTAAACAAAATTTGTGAAACTGATGCTGCAGGAAGATATACAAAATGTAAAGGATATGGGTTTCGATGCTTTCCGATTATCCATTTCATGGCCCAGAGTTATACCTAGTGAGTATATTTTTATCAAAGTTTGAACTTACTCAACATGTGTTGGCTTCATATGAATTTTGCTATAAATTACACGTATTTATAATTTCTAAATTCACTCCTATTGATTTTATGAATTTTTAATATTCAGGTGGAAGGAGACGTGAAGGAGTGAACAAGGAAGGGATTAAATTTTATAATGATGTTATCAATGAAATTAAAAACAATGGTGATAATTACCTCCTTTCCTCTTAAAGGATTCAATATAGCGAATAGAAATTTTATACCCTTAATATTAAAAAAAAAAAAAAAGCTATCAAAAATAGTAATATATATTGAAGAGCAATGTACCCATTGAATTTTTTTTTTTATTTTAAAAGCATAAACACCAAACATTTATTGAAAATTTTGAAAACTACAATTAATTAACTATCTTAATTACATTGTCTCCTAATTCCTACTTTTTTTTTTTTTATCAAGGGAAAAGACTTTCATCTTCTAGCTCCTTCCTGAAGTTATAAAATTAAATCAAACTTCTAATTTATTTTGTTGCAAAAAAATTCAGGCCTAAAACCTTTTGTTACTATTTTTCATTGGGACACTCCTCAAGGCCTAGAGGACAAATATGGTGGCTTTTTAAGCAGTAATATCGTGTAAGTATACAACTTCAAAACATATTTTCAAAATATTAAAATTCAAAATATTACATCAATTTCTTTGAATAATAATATTCTCATCTAATTGCATGGCATATAGGAATGATTTTCGTGATTATGCGGATCTTCTCTTTGATGAATTTGGTGATCGCGTGAAGCATTGGATGACTTTCAATGAACCATGGGCTCTCAGCGGATTTGCATATGATGATGGAGTTTTTGCCCCTGGTCGATGCTCATCTTGGGTGAATCGTCAATGTCGTGCTGGAAACTCAGCCACTGAACCTTACATAGTTGCCCATCATTTACTCCTTTCTCATGCTGCAGCTGTACGAGCCTATAGAGAAAAGTACCAGGTTCGTAAAACAAACACACATATGTGTTTATTCTCAAGTAGATAAGCATCTAGATTTAACATTCTTATTATATTGATCATGTAGACAACTCAAGATGGCATGATCGGAATAACACTCTTTACATTCTGGTTTGAACCTCTCTCCAATAGATCAATTGATATAGAAGCATCTAGAACAGCCCTTGATTTCATGTTTGGATTGTGAGTCTTTCTTCCAAATTACTATAATAATTAACCTTTGCATTGTACAAAAATTTTTAATCAATATACATATATTTTTGTTTCATATTTTTTAGGTGGATGGATCCTTTAACTTACGGTCAATATCCGAGAAGGGTGAAGGATTTAGTTGGAGATAGATTGCCCAAATTTACTGATGAAGAAACTCAATTGCTTAGAAAATCGTATGATTTTCTTGGATTACAATATTATACTTCGTATTATGCAAAACCAAATGCTCCATTTGATCCAAATCATGTTAGATACAAGACTGATAGCCGCATTATTGAAACTGGTAAGTTAATATGGAAACATAATACATTGAAGGTTATATATATAATCCAAATAAGCTTCTATATTTATATATATTTGTTCATAAGTTTTTCGTTTTGAAAAGAGTTTAACTGATTATGATGGGATATATATATATATATATATATATATATATATTTTTTTTTTTTCTTTTTTTTTCCTTCACAGCTTTTGATTATGATGGCAAACCAATTGGTCCACATGTAAGTGTATAACAAAATGAATTTATGAAATATAGCAAAGAGAAAATTATACATTTATGGATGGCATTGCTAACATAAAAATAAAAAATTTACAGGCTTACTCACCTTGGTTTTATATTTTTCCGAAAGGCATCCGACATCTTCTAAACTACACCAAAGATACATATGATAATCCAGTAATTTTCATTACTGAGAATGGTAAGTATTTGATGACTTTCTCATGTAGCAATGCTATCTAGTTGACAGTTATATTGTACTCTCACTTATTTTTCTACGCGCTAATTTAGGGGTTGATAGATACAATAACGAATCCTTAACTCCTGAGCAAGTTAAGGAGGATAAATTCAGGATAGACTATTATCGGGAGCATATGTGGCATGCATTGGGATCCCTCAAGTGAGTCTAAACTCCAATTTACTAATATAGAAGTTTATAATCCTTAATTAATTTTCCTAACGAAGGTTGGTTTTGGTAGGGAATACAATGTTAATCTCAAAGGTTACTTTGCATGGTCATATTTGGACAACTTCGAATGGAATATTGGTTATACTTCAAGATTTGGTTTATACTATGTAGACTACAACGATGACCTGAAAAGATACCAGAAGAAATCAGCTCTATGGTTCACGGATTTCCTGAAGCCATTGGTTCCAAACAAGATCACCAAGACTACTTCAAAGGGTTCAAGGAGGGTTGGCAAATACTACATAATGTAGTCTGTGTTGTGCCTTGTAGAGGTGCCATAATTATATGTGTGACTACTATGTGTCTTGCAATTAAATAATATCATTGGGCTACTTCCAAGCTCCAATGACAGCTTGTGCTGTAATAGATTTGTGTGACTTTTTGTGTGTCTTGCAATTAAATAATATGATCATTGGGCTAGCTACTGCTTAGCTCCAATGACATGGCTTGTGATTTTTGGTGAAGTTGTATCTCCTATAGGAGTTCCAAACTTATCTTGTATTGCTGTTCCTTCTTTGAAATGTTATATGGTTTTAAGTTGTGTTTTAAATTAATATTGTCACCCTTTGAAATTAATTTTTTAATAACCCGGTCGAAACTAAATTTTATCAAATTTTAAAAATAAATACGACTAAATTAAAGTATATTATTAACCATAACAAAAGGTACAAAATTACATTACTAGCAGTTATAAAGTAGATTAAAAGAAAATATTAAACAAATTATTGAAAGAGATGCATTGAAAAAAAATTGTATTAATTGAAATATAATTTGAAAGTATGAGATATATGATTGGAAAGTTATATGAGTCTAGTTTTAGACTTAACAAATGAAACTTAATTTGATGCAAGGCATTATAAAATTTTAAGCAATGGTCAAGCTCCCTTGTAGTTAGTAGGTAGACGGGTGTAACGGGGTTGGATCTATTAATCATGGGTTCAGCTCAAGCTGATTTTTTACTCGTACTTTTATCTTAATAAAATTTTGCTTATAAAAAAAAAAAAGGGGCAATGGTGAAGCTGGCAAAACATAATTTATGCAAATGAATCGATTTTAAAATTTTGTGTAGATTCTTATAAAATGAAATTTCAATTTAATTTTTATGGGAAATTGCCATATGAAAAGAAAAAGTAAAAGAAGAAGAAAAGAAACTATCACCTGATTTTGGGGTTGCATTGTAATTGTCATTATCATTTGATTTTAGTGACTCATCTGCTTATAAAAAAAGAAAATTAGAGATGATATGTAAAGATTATCCGTTATCCTCTCTCTTGGATTCCTCCTCTTTAAGAATGGCTTAATGCATCTTTTAGATGATATGCAACGCCACCTTGTACTATAATCAAATTATCTTTCTATTAAAAATTGATGATAAAATATATTTTTTTTATTTTAATTTTGATTAATTTTTATCAATGTGCCATTTTTCATTATTTCAGTCAGGATAACTACTAGAAAGTTGAAATTTCTGAAAAGATTGATCTATCAGGTGCAGAAGTAGAGAAAGAAAAGTACTGGATTGGAGGATCTTGTTGGTATAGGCCCCATTCCATGAGAATTCTAGTGGGACTTCCTGTTGAGCTCACTGCTAGCCAATTCTCCTCTCGCAGTGAAAGATCTGTGTTCCTCGAAGAGTCTATATCTAATCTCATACGACTTTTGCTTTTTCCTAGTCAATGATATGTTATAACAAGCACACAAATTTCAACTTTATATACACGATCGCACTATCACAATAAAGGGAAGAGAAGAGATACAAGATTTATATGATTCAACTGTAAAATTTATGTTCACAGGCAAAACATAAATAAAAGGACTAAGAGTTGTGTGGGCCTTTTTGTGTCCTTTTAATTTCAATAAGATTATTTTGCTTATAAAAAAAAAATAATGAATGTAAGACTCTCAAAGTTCTCAAATCCCAACCATAGTGTATTTTCCGAATTTTTCATAATACTGCCATAATAGGCAGCTATCAGCCCTTATCCTTTGATAGACCTTAAAAAATATTATAATCGAGTCCCAATGCAAAACTTTCAAGCCAGGTCATAAATTAATTACCTTAGCTTGAAATTACCTTCGTCATAAAAAAAAAAATTAATAAAAAAAAAAATCAAGCCACCAACTACACTACACTCTTAGTCCGTTTCTCCACCGAAATCTAATTTAGGACATTGTCAATTGCAGAAAAATTTTCCTGGAATTGGGAATTCTGAAGCTCTCAATTTGGTGGTAATTTACTATATATTTTTCCTTCTTCTAATCGCAGTCTTACCATTTGATCATTTTTTTTTTTTGCTAAATCAATTTAGTTATGCTTGGGAGAGTTCCCCTTGGCTTTGTTTCCAATGGCTCTGTGGTGTTCTTTAGTTTTCTACTGTTGCTGCCACAGTGCTACCCTTCACTTCATTCTGCATTAAGAATTTCACTTTTGGTACTCCTGTTGAATTCCGTCTGCCATTTTCTTGGTGTTGCTGCACAAGCTTGGTAAAATGGTTTATTGCTTGTTTATTTGGTTTATCTTCTGGCATTTTTTTTCGTCTTGCTTTGGAGTTCCAGGCTTTGGGTTTTCTCCGGTTGGTTTTTCGTTTTGCTTCTGTTCTCTCTTGATGAATACAATTCAATTTTATTGTTTAAAAGAGAGGTGGGGAAGGCTCCTGATTTTGTTGCAGCAATCTGCAATTGATGGATTCTTTCTTTATTGGGAATCTACAGCAAAGTTATATGATCAATAATGAATAGATTTATTTTGATGTGAGAACTGGGATTCAGTGGTACAGATGTACCCTCCCTTTTTTTCCCCCAGAAGATTAAGATTGATGGTCCATGTGGATGTTGCCATAAAAAAAAATGTTTTTTAACTTATGATTTATCATTTAATTTTAGATGCCCTAATATATGGTAAAGTTTTTGCTAATTTAATTCGAATCTGCTTGATTTAAAGTGATCTACAGTTTGTTTTAATTCACACAAAACTTTAAATGATTTGAACTCGAGTGATCTGTAAAATTAAAGATTTAATAGAAAGTCAAATTGACAATTTTATTTATTCACATTCGATCTTTCCTCATCACCACCAAATATCATTGCCATTTGATGTCCCATGAATATCAAAAATGAAATTTTAAAGGCATTGGTGGTAGTAATAAGGCAAGATTTTCATGGATGATCACAGACAAATAAAAAAAAAAGTTAAAAATTCAGTTGACAAAATTAAACAAAATTACAACTCCTGACAATTTGAATAAAATTATTAAATTAAACATTTTGAATAAAATTAAAAATCTTTAAAATATTTGACATTTTTTAGATATTGTAATACACACAAGAATTTAAAGCTCACACAATCGCATATATAAATATAAATAAAAGAAGAAAAGTAATAGGACTGCAAAGCCGACGTTAATGGATAAGACACTAGAGAAAATTCCTTTATAATGAAAAAGAACATGTTACAATTACTTGACAATTTCTAAACTTTAATCCCAATAAATTTATCAAAATTTTCATACTTTATGGAAATAAATAAAATTTACAATATTTACGCTAGTTTGTATCGCGAAGGCATTCAACTTGCAAACTGATCTAAATTTAATATGAAATTATTTCTATATATCGACTTAATAGATGTACAGCTCAAATAAAGACAAATCAAAATGACTTGTAGACTGACTTGTTTATCACCTTTACTATTGGAGGACAAATATTATACTTACAATGACATGTCAATTTTTTTTTCCTTTTCAAAAGTAAAAACGTAATAATAAAAAAGAAATATGCCCATTAAAAAGAGTACATTGGAATATATAATAATGAAAAGCTCCTCCTTGGGATGTTCTCTGTGGTTGGGATCAAATCAAACCATGGCACTGATTTACTTGATCGAGTTCCTATAAGTCCTGGTAACATACTTTCATTGCCTTGTAGAATTTAGATTAGAACTTTTTAATTTATTTCTACTTAAATTAGGATCTAGAACTTGATAAATATCCATTATATTTTTATTATGCACAAGTTTTTCATATTTATTCAATAGAGTTTTCTTCTTTATAAAGTTACATTTACTTTATTTTATTCTTAAATTTTGGATTGAATCTTGTGTTATTTTAAGATCTTGAATTACATTTATTTAATTTTTAAGAGTTTGATTATGTGTCGATACTTTTTCGTGCTATACGCTTCGTAAAAAAAAAAGTCATGAGTATCTAACTCAATTGGAAGCTTAAAGGAACGACGCATAAATTTTTTTAAGTAATTATACATGGTTAAACTGCCAGAATAGAGTGTGTAGATGGACCCATTTTCAAATTTTGCATAGATGTCTATAATGGAAGATAGCTACACGTCAAAAGAAAAGAATAATAGAAAATGAAAAGAAACTATCACTTAATTTAGGAACTGAAACATTACGATCGTTATCATTTGATTTTTTTTTTATAAATAAATATTTTCCATTCAATATGAAATTCAAAAAATAAAAATAACTTATTCATTATCGGTCAAAATTTAGGGATGATACGTAAAAATTACCCCTTTTCCTCACTCTTGGATTCTCCTCCTTTGGAATAGCTTAAATGGAACACTGATAGATACATTTTTGCAACAACGACAGATCTATTTTGGGTAAATTGGGGAAGGTAAACATGAACGAGAAGAAGTGATAGCTAGATTGTGACTCAGAAAATAGTTTTGAGATCATTTTTTCATAATTGGAATCAGTGGTCAGGACAAGACTCGATAACCAACAATTAATTAAACAACTAATATTGTTTCTATTTTTCATCATGTAATCTTCTCTTTTGTGAATAAAGTACAGTTTCATTATTAAAAGGGGGAGGCTCTTTATTTTGTGGATTTTTTCTTTATTGGGAATCTAGAGAAAAGTTTGTATGATGAATGATGAATAGAGTTAATTTGACGTGAGAGTTGGGATTCAGTAGTGTAGGTGGATGCTCTCTTTTTTTTCCTCCCAAAAAATGGAAGTTCCAAGCGGATGTTTGACATCATGATTTATCATTTAATTTTACACGCCCTAATATTTGCGATCACAATAATTTAATAATATTTATATTTTTATAATTATATTATAAAATTTTAATAATAATAAAATTTTAATTAATTATAATTTTATTTCAAATTTAATAAATAAATAAGTTGATTAATATATTATTTTTTTTATTAATCTTTAAATTATTTGACATATATCAATAAATGATAAATAAATAGAAAGAAAATACATATACCACTTGGAGATTTTTGAAATATCATTATTAAAATTCTTATGTTTTAAATATAGGAAATATTTTTAAAAATAAATATTTAAATTTTTTAAATAATTTTTAGTGAATATATATATAATTTTTAAATAAAATTAATATTTAATATGATAAGCTAATTTTTATAGATAAATTTAAAAATAAAGATAAAAAAATGTGCCACATGTCAATTTTTTAAATATGTTTATTAGTCTATGTGGTATACTCTCATAAAACCTTTTTTAATGCTTAACTTTAATATATATATATATATATATATATATATATATAAATGACTCAAACTCAAATGGTTTGTAATTTTATCTAATTTTTTTTTCAACTAGTTTTTCAATTTCATTTTTTAACTAATCAAAAAGCACTTTCAACCCATTACTACTACTACCAATATCTCATATCTCAAAATTGTTAGCCATTTAATTAAATTGGGGTGGTTTTATTTATTCTCTCTTCTCGCCACTATCAAGTATTGCCATTTGATGTCATATGGATGTCAAAATGAAATTTTAAAAGTGTTGGTGATAGTGATAAGGTAGGATTTTCATGTACCATCATAGACAAATCCAAAAATAGCGTTGAAAATTTGGTAGACAAAAATTAAATATAATTACAACTTTTAACAATATTTTGATGAAATTATTAAAATTAAAAAATCACCAAAATATTTGACTTTTTAATCTGTTATAATAGGCACATGATCTAAATTACACACCCAATTGCACATACAATATAAATAAAAGAAGAAAATGAAGACATAAGATTTTACGCAATTACCATGTATATTCACAGATAAAATGCGAGAGAATTTTCACTATGATTAAATGAAAAAAATTACAATCGCTCGTAACTCTTCAAAATCTAATCTCAATAGATTTACTTAAACTCATACATTATGCTGAAATAAGCAAATTTACAATATTGCTATTGATCCATACTGCAGAGGCATTTGGATTGGGGCTTGAACCTATTACGACATTCCCTCCAGTAACACCACATACTTCACAAAATATTCCATTTAAATTGTTTCAGATTAAGTCATAATTTAAATCAACAAAAAGTATACTTTAGTACTTTAGTATAGTAGCGTCCAACTTTTAGTACTTTAGTATAGTAGCGTCTAACTTTTCTTAAAACTTTTTAAATTATTTATTTTTTAATTTATTAAATAAAATATAAATATTATTTTAATAAATCAAATCATAATATTTAATATTTTATATTACAATATTTTTATTATAAATATTATTTATTAATTTAAAATTAAATTAAAATTTAATGAAATAAAAAATTAAAATTAAAAAATAAATAATTAAAAAAGTTTAAGAAAAGTTGAACGCTACGTTTAATTTTCTTTAAATTTTTAATTATTTTATTTTATATTTTAAATAAAATATAAATATTATTTTAACAAATAAAATTATAATATTTAATATTATATATTATAATATTTTTATTATAAATATTATTTGTTAATTTAAAATTAAATTAAAATTTAATGAAATAAAAAATTAAAATTAAAAATAAATAATTAAATAAGTTTAAGAAAAGTTGGACGCTACTTGTAGAAGCGTCCAACTTTTCTTTAAAATTTTAATTATTTTATTTTATATTTTAAATAAAATATAAATATTATTTTAATAAATAAAATTATAATATTTAATATTATAATATTTTTATTATAAATATTATTTATTAATTTAAAATTAAATTAAAATTTAATGAAATAAAAAATTAAAATTAAAAAAGTTTAAATAGCGTCAAACTTTTCTTAAATTTTTAATTATTTTATTTTATATTTTAAATAAAATATAAATATTATTTTAATAAATAAAATTATAATATTTAATATTATAATATTTTTATTATAAATATTATTTATTAATTTAAAATTAAATTAAAATTTAATAAAATAAAAAATTAAAATTAAAAAAGTTTAAGAAAAGCCAACTTTTCTTAAATTTTTAATTATTTTATTTTATATTTTAAATAAATATAAATATTATTTTAATAAATAAAATCATTTGGACGCTGTTAAGAATAGCGTCCCGCCCATTTGGATAACAACGTCCCACACGCTATTAAAGATAGCGTCCCAACTAAAGACGCTATTTTGACTAGCGTCTGTATTTTCAACTCACCCAACTCCGGTAATTTTTCGATTTTCAACCCTTTTTCCGTATTTTCCTTTCCATGGCACACTCGTACAGTAATTAACCCATAAAACTTAATGAAGAGAGATAAGAAATGAAAAATTGGAAAAAAAAATCCACAAAAATTGAGAAAAACAATAAAATTCAGATAAAATTGCTTACTTTATTAAAAAAAATAATAAAAGGGAATGAGGCCCATCACTGATGAAAATAAGTGGCGACTTTCACAAGATTTTTTTTTTTTGAATTTTTTTATTGCTAGAAAAGTAGAAAGAAGAGGAGGAAGGAGGGCAGCTAGGGTTCAAAGTTTAATTATGCATGATTTATTTTTTCTTTCTTTTTATACAAAAACATCCTCCTCGAAATGATCTTCTCTTCATAACTTCTACTATATATAAATTATCTCTGTGGATCAAATCAAACCATAGTGGATTAGTGGCAGTGATTTTACTCAGGTGCCCAGAAGCTGTATATTAACTCCTGGTCTTATACTTGAAATCCTTACAGAATTTGCTCGTGGATTCCCCCTCCCTTTGGTCTGTTTTTGCATACCGACATATCTATGCAGTAAACTGGGCCCTGCTAGTATTGGAGAGCTTTTGCCTGACCAGATTCTGTAGTCGTTGTTTCATGATTATCTTCTTCGAATAGTGGTCCATGGCAGCATCTTCCTATTTTGAACAAGACTGATAATAATATTTTGAGTCTCTTTCCTCGAGTGGCAAATTTTTGCTGGTTCTGATCATTGCCCTTGGCTTTTATCAATGTTTCTGCTAGAATTTGGCAAAGATGTTATGCAATTTTTTTTATATAAACAGTAATTTTATTGAAATAAAATGCCCAGGAAAAACGTAACATGAGCATACTCGGCTAAACCCTTGCAAATCAGCCACATGATCCAGATGATTTAATAGCTTTTGGGACTTCATGTATCGATTATTGTTGTAGTTTTGGTGGTGCTGAATTATTTGCTGTCACCAATGTTATTAGGTCCAGATGATTTAATAGCTTTTGCATTTTTTTCTCCTATTGAGCTCGAAGTTAGGTTATTCGATTTCATAATTATTTCAATTTCACCAAATCAAATTTTGTATGACTCTATGGCATTCTGCTTTGAAAAATTTTTGCCTGCACCTAGTGTATTATATCAAGTTACGCAAATTCTTGCTTAGACTGGTCGATGCAATATGGATTCAAGGTACAAACATAATTAATAAATGGATCATATTATATATACATTTTATATCTTATATGTGGACTGAATTTAAATAAAAAAAATCCATTAGTTAATAAATAAGTTTTAAATATGGATGAGTGCTATTCTGCTTTAAAAAAGTTTTTCCTACACCTAGAGGATGAAATGTGTTTTAAAAAACACTATGTTTGGAGGGGAGGGATTCAGAGGGATGTTTTTGTAGGGAAAAATACTCATGATTTGTTTCTTTAACAAGTGAGCTCCACAGCCCATTGTCCTCCTAAAATGTACGGACTACCTATGGTGAGGGCGTTATAGTTATACTTCAGGGTTTGGCTTGTTGTAGGTAGACTACAAAGACAACTTGAAAAGATACCCAAAATATTCAGCTGTATGCTTCAGTTATTTCCTACACCCAATGCCTCTAAACAAGATCACCAGGGTTACTTCAAAGAATTCAAGAAAGGTTGGCAAATACTACATAATTTAGCCTGCGTTGTGCCTTGGATAGGTGCCATAATGACCTGTATGACTTGTGGGTCTCTCAATCAAATAAAATCATTGGGCTACTTCTCAGCTCCAATGACGTAGCTTGTGCTGTAATAGATTTGTGTGACTTTAAATAATATCATTGGGCTACTTCTTAGCTCCAATGACATAGCTTGTATTGTAATAGAGATATTTGGTGATGTTGTATCTCCTATGGAAATTTTAAACGTATGTTTTTTTTATAAGTAAAAACTTTATTAATAAAAAAGATAGAAAAAACTTAGTATAGGCACATCCATCTAAAAACCTGGCTTGATTGATCACCTAATACATCCACACTTAAAGACGTGGCATGCTAAATGAAAAAATTTAGTAGGATAACAACAACCAAGACCAGAGACTTATGTTGTGCTGCCATTCTTTCTTTTTTTATAAGCAAAGATATTTTATTAATTAGGCTCCATTTGTTTTACAGAAAAGAAAATATTTTTCTGAAAAGCATTTTTCATATTTTCTAAAATTTGGGACACTCAAGAAAATTAGTTAACGAAAAATATTTTCCTGATCAAAAGAAAAACTAAGTCATTTTTAAGGAAAAATGACTTCCTTTTTTTAAAAGAGTAAGTTATTTTTAATTTTTTAGAGTTTGATAATTTTATTAAAATGTAGAAATATTTATACGTGAAATAAACATATATTATTAATTCAACGTTGCAATCAAATAACGGAAAATATTTTCATAAAATTTTTTTTTAGAAAATATTTTCCATGAAAAATATTTTCTATATTCAAATTATTTTTTGTAAAACAAATAGAGTCTTAACAAGGAAAAACTCAACATGAGCATGCCCATTCTAAACCCTTGTCAATAGACCTCCTTAATACACCCGAACTAAGAATATGATATGCTAAATGAAAAAACCTAAAAAAAAAGTACAAAGCCAAAATGGATACTCAGCAATCAAAACACAACTTAGTTCCTCCTGTGGGAAGGACAAAAACCGCCATTCTTTCTTTGAAATGTTATTATGCTTTTTTGTTAGTGTTTTAAATTAATGTTGTTATTCTTTGAAAATAATTAAGTCATGACATCTTAAATTGTTAAATCATTGAAAATGAAAGTAATTTAAAAAATTTGCACTTCAACTATATTCAGGTTAAAGAGACTTTTTCGAAATAAAATGAAAGCTTAGTGATATTTTTGACATAAATGAAAGTTGAGGGACAAACCTCCTAAGTTCAGGACTACCGGTGAAGTTGACCCTAGAACGGAAGTGGTGATCTGTCTCAAGGGTGTCCATGGCCCGTGAAGAAGCAACACCACATAGCTAGCTTGTAAATTCTTAATTCAAAGAGCAACCGTAGTAGTGTTTGGTGTAGCTTTTATCTGATATCAGTGTCGGAATCTAATTAAAGAAAGAGAGTGAGATTCTCTCCGGTGGCCGTGAGGCAGGGATGCGGGTATGCCACGTAGCGAGGTGAGGACAGTGAGTGGAGAGTTTGCTTTCTGGGTTTGTGACTGCTGGAGTGGTGAGGCAATAGCCTGCAAACAAGAGTGGAGATCAGATGCGAGCTGTAGATGAAAGTTGAGAGAGATCCACATGGCAGAGTTCTGAATAAATTTATTTTTATTTATATTTTTTAATTTGATTCGATTTTATTTTTATAATTTTTTTATTATAAAAACCATCTCAATTTAAATAAATTTCTAAATTATGATAAATTTCAAAATAAGTTTTGGATCAACTTTTTTGTTTAATGCAATAATGTGATCCATTTGGTTGACTGGGAGTGAGAAAATCTTTAGCGGCAAGGAAATCACAATCTCCTCTCTCTGCTCCCTAATCCAGTTTTGCTTGTCCACCTGGATGAAGGCCATTGATGTAAACCTTGCCTTCTCTGGTTCTGATCTGTTGGTCACCTCTCTAATGATCGGAACTTGCTCTAATGCAATCAAAAAGCGGGTTGTAAATTCTTGCTTACCACCATCTGCCAACTGTTACAAGTGGAACGTTAATAGATCATCGTGGGGAAGCCAGGAAGAAGTGGCGTCAGCGGGATGCTTCGGGACTATAATTGTACCTTTATATGCATCTTTTCTTGCCCAGCAAGCATTATGGATTCAAATGTGGTAGAATTAAAAGCGATTTCCAAAGCTGTAGAGCTGTGTCTTTCTGTGCCAGACACTTCCTCCAATGCTACTGAAATCCTCACTGAATCAGACTCCAAGGCCAGTCTTATGGGTGTTGCATCCAGAATTTGCCACCTGGCGTTTGTCCTAAAAAATCAATTCAGTCACTGAGTACTTAAGAGCTCTTCCACTCATTGTCATTAGGCAAAATCTCCGTGAAGCCAATACCAGTGTTGAATCACTAGCTAAGTGAAGTAGCGTAAGCCCCTCCTTATACTATAATTAAATTATATATATTATTTTAATTTTGATCAATCGGACATTTCTCAATTACCTACTTTTTATTTTAAAATAAAAAATTATTTATGTAATTTTATTTAATAATTAAATAACAAAAATTATTATTTTTATGTGAATTGAATTTTGAATAAATCTTCATGGATCCGAATTGTGATCGGATCCAAAAATTTCATACTGCGATCCGATTGAAATAAAAAGCAAGATCTGTGGTGATAGTGAAGGGCACAAGGCAATATAAATATTATAATATTCTGTCATTTGTAGTAGTATTATGAGATATTCGGCAAACACACTGGGGTTAAGGTTTGAGGATTCTAAGTGATTGTATCTGATAAGTGCATAATTTATTAATTTTACTCCCATCACATTTAGTGTTTTTAATGTGTTTTTATGTTTAATTCAGTTGGTTAAGTATAGTTATCTATTAGGCATATGTTTAAAGAGTTATTGAAATAATTGTGTTAAATGGAGAAATTTGACTCTTGCTGTATTTTTCAGGGTTTTGGTGGAGTTCCGAAGCAATATAGTGTGGAAGGAAGCTTGGAAAGGTCAAAGGATTGAGAATCCTTATTGATACAAAGTACATGGCTCGTGTAAGCACAACCAGAGACCCGTGTAACTCTTTGCCAGAAGAAATCCAGAGAACAGAGGAGGAGACAAAGTACACGGGCCATATAACTTGACCCGTGTAAATCTTGGAGACCCGTGTAACTTTCTGTGCCCATGCGAAATATGCCCATTCAGCTCCGGTAAGTTACACGGCCCTGGGCCTTGTAGTGATACACGGGCCGTGTATCCATCGACAGTCAAATTCCTAATTCCGCTCCAGTTGCAGTTTTTGACAGAAATTCTAAAAACCTAACCCTAGACCCAACCCTAGACCCATTTATTATAAATAGAAGAGATTGAGACACCTCCAGAGGATTCGGCAGCCTCTCCATTCATTTTTTAGAATTCTTCTTTATTTTTCTGTAAGCCATGAACATGAGTGGCTAAGTTTTTAATTCAGTTCAAGGGATTCAAATTCTTTTGCTTGATTTATGAGACCAAGTTCTTAATTTAATTTATGTCTTTTTGAGTATCTATTATTTCCTGACTTATTTGTCTTTGATCTATTGAATGATTTGCTAAAAAGGCCTATTAGTTGATTGTTTGATGAGATCAATTGCTAGTTCATCTTCATAATCTGTAATTGTTGTGTAAGATTGAACATAAGTAGCAATTAGGTTTTACTGATTATGATCTCAGTTTTCGATAATAACCTAAGGAAACAATAGGGTGGATTAAATGATTTATGCTTCATAAATTGTTGTATAGCTTAACTACTTTCTTTTCTTAAAGCAGTCATTAATTTGATGAGAATTGCTTAATACCAACTCAGTTAATAATTAGAGTCAATAAGAGTGCTGGGCTCGAATTAATGAGTATAGGAAAGTCAGGAGTTTACCTCGCTATTTGGTAAATCTACGTTAAGTATTCAATAAGAGATAATTGTATTTCTTTTGTCTATGATCAAATCAATGCATTGGAATGAGAATTACCTTGGACTGAAGTTTGTTTAAATTGTGATTTTCATATTCAGTTCTTGAATTTATGATTTCTTCTAATTTTGTGTTACAAAACCTCCCCCAATCTTTGTCTCTTTCGTTTCCCATTACACAAGTGCACGAAAATCCAATAATTCAGTCTCTAGGGTTCGACCTGGATTTACCATTTGCTACTGAAAATATTTTATAGTTGGTAATTTCAGTTAATTTAATTTCTGGTGGATTCGACACCCATCAGTATCTTACTCTTTTCATCATAGTAAAATTTTTTCTCTTGTCTTGTCCATAGACATAAATTTTACGGTCGAACCATATAAATCTTATGTTATTCTTTTTCTCTTTTTTTATACTGTATAATTGTGTGATTGTGTGTATATCTTAAATTTACATGCCTACAATAGCAAAAATCAAATTAAAAACATAATCAATATCAAACAACCTTTAATTTTTTTTTTTCTGTTTATCAGACGTTAGACAATATTTATATAAATTTCTTTAATAATTAACAATAAAAAATCAAAATTGAAAACATAATCAATACCAAACAACCTTTATTATTATTTTTTCTTTGTTCGACTTTAGACATCTTTTAAAAAAAGAAAATTAATAAGATCAAATTCCTTTAATCTAAGTGATTTCAGGTACCAACCTTGTCCATTAATCAATTCTTGCCTTATTGTTTCATCCCTTTGGTAGGTGCATATCACTTTTTAAAATACAAATTAGATTTATTGCAATAAATAAGATCATAATTAAATTATATCTGCATCTGATTTACACCAAATTTTTATTATTTTCATTGTATGACATTTAAGTTTGATTTGGAATTTATAATAAATTTTTATTTTTCATCCATCATGTAATCTTCTGTCTTGATGAATTCAATTTTATTATTAATAAAATAAATAAATAAATAGGGGAGAGCTTCTGATTTTGCAGCAACCTGCAATTGATGGATTCTTTCCTTACTTGGAACTCACTCAAAAGTTGTATGATGAAAGATGATAGATTTAATTTGATGTGATAGTTGGGATTGAGGTGGTCCAAGTGAATGCTGCCATCTCTATCAAAAATCAAAATAAGCATCAAATAAAGTTTGCTCATATAAAGAAATTAAAAGAGGTGCATTGGGTCCCAGTCAAAAGAATAAAAAGAATAAAGAGGTGTATTAAAACTTTTGCCATTTGACGGTGGCTAGTACTTAGTTTCAGTGGAATTTTATCTTTAATATTAGGATTTTAAATTTTAATGTCGTTATTTTTAAAAAAAATTTATTTAAATATCACTTTTAATCCGGGCATAAAATATTATCTGAATATATATATATATATATATATATATATATATATATAATTTAATATTATTTTAATATTTTCTAAGAATTTAATTTATTTTTTTATCAATCTCATATTTCGAAAGAAAAGATTTAATTCTTTTTATTTAAAAAAAATTTATTTAAAAAAAATAAAAATCAGTATACTTATATGAGAATTGTGACCCCCCTTACCCGTCTATTGTATAGCCGAGCAAAAAGTGTCACATTCTGTGCCGAGGCACCCTATCTTGTCTTATCATGTTCATTGTAAATTTTTTTAATATCATTTAAAAATAGGTATTTCATATGTGAAAATTTTATTTTTTATAACAATTTATTTCTGTGGATACCCGGGCATAGCCTCCTCTGTTTAATTGGCATATGACTGGTTCCACTAGTTACCTGTTAATAATAATTTCATATCTCTACATGTCATATCATGTCATTTCTGCTCATACAATTTCAAGTTCATTCATTCATCTAGAAATTCATATGCAGAAATTCATAACTTTATTTACAATCCAAAATATGTAATTACAATTTTTATTTACATCACAAACTAGTAATTACATCATGATTATACACAATGAACCAAAATACTAGTCTATGCATGGGCCCTATCAAAATACAAAAGACTGGTGAGGTGACTCTGGTCGGTGGCAGATTTGGTCGGAACTTGGTCCGAACACTACTGTGGAGGCTGCTGATCTTCAGTACCTATGCGATAGAAAACCAACGCGCTAAGCATAACGCTTAGTGGTGCATAATTTATAATAAAAATGATTAAACAATTGAATTTATATCTGCAAATCATAATTTCTGGGTCTTTTATATTTTTATTGCTCTTTGGAAACAATTAACATTATCGGGATCTTTTATGATTACTTATTATATTTTAAGTCTTTCATTAAGTTTTATCAGTGCCCAAGAAACCTATAACAAATTATAAAAGCTGGATGCACTGGTGTATACTAGTTAAGACCATATGTCATCCGATATCGTCACAGCACGAGGCGGTATCGGGCACGAGACCCACTATCAGGCTTGTAAAGTCAGAAATAAAGTTAGGCACAATGGCCAATGGGTAGGCATATAGCCTGTAGAATAATTATATCAGACATATATTGTCAGTTCATGATTTGCTCTGTAAGCAGTACTGCTATCTGTGGTCCCTAATTGGTATACCAATCAATCCAACTATATACATATAAGCCTAGGCATACTTTGGGCAAATTAGTACTATTAAGCACTTATAGTTTTATTATTTCATGCTATGTACTATTAAGGGTTCATAACATATTTTTATTTCACTTCATGTACTACCCATGCTTTATACCATTTCCATGTTCTTATAATGGGAACATAGGTCCCAAGCACTTATTCATATAACTTATGTATTTATCACTCTCATTATTTTATGTTATGTACTAGACATATTTATAGCATTGTTATTTCATATATGATGGAAACATAGTTTCCAAGTGTATTTCCCTATGACTTATGTGTTTAGCAAACCATTTAGGTAAATTTACATTTTATGTATCAACTAATTTCATGTCACCTTGTAGTGGGAAAGTAGGTCCCACATACCTATTTCATGTAGTTTAGTGTTTAATGGCTTGTTAGGGTTAAATTCCTACAATAAGATAATTTATCTCATGGACCTTTCTTTGGTTTCAGTTTTTGTGTCTTACTTTTATCTATCTATATGATCAGTTTGTAGCTACTGTTTAGCCACACTTCCTTCATGGAAGTTGTTCCTCTATGTATTATCTTTATTTTCCTTTTTGAATCATGTCAATTTGATTTTTAGCACTCAAGTTATGATCGGATGACCATAACTTACTCATTTCCATATTCTGGTTCCTTAACTAGGCAGCTTTTAGACTTAAATTTTACCTAATTAATGGAATAGGTTGTAGTCACTTTTAGGCATGGTGATCTTCATAAAAATTGTTGCCCTATGTCTTATGATCATTGAGAAATTTGTATCACAATTTTTCGAGTTTTGTGGAATTATTTATGGCTAATTAACTGACCTGGGTTCATGTACGCTGTGCCAACAGGCGCTCAGTTCAGGACAGTGATTACAGGTCACTTTTTGAGATTCATAATTTGAGGAAGGTTCCTAAAAAAAAGTTGTAGCCCTGTTTCTCAGGTTTCTGGAAAGGTATGACTCATCTCAATTGGATTTTTCTAGTGTGAGTTATGACTAAAAGACTGTTTTGGGGTCAAGTGAAGTTTGGTTAGATTCCAGGTTTTGATGCAGTAACTTTTTCTAACTATTTGACCTAGTTCTCTTGATTTCTGGGTTTTGGTCAAAATACAATTTTGTAGATATGTGTCTTGTGGACATTTTGTCACTAGTTTCACTACATTTGAGTTCTTGTAGGCCAAGTTATGGCCATTTTGCCAAAACTGGTCGGGTAAGTTCATGTCTAGAAATTTCTGGGCAACACAAGTCTGGACAATTTTGTAACCCAACTTGGGCCAGCAATTTGGCTTGGTTCTTGGCATTTCTGGGTCCGGTGGTCCGCATGAAAATTGTAGCCCTATATCCAAGCTTTCTAATGGTATCAAATTTAGGTCATTTGAACCAGTATAGAGGGAGTTATGACCAAATGAATATGTACTGTTCATTTGGTCATTTTCTGAGTTTTGTGCAGGGTCATTTGGATTTGGGTAGTGTTTAGGTCAAGTTTTGGACAGAATTTGAGCATGGTTTCTTCATGGAAAATGGGCTATTTTGGGTCTAGTTTCACCTTCAATTGGCCTCATACCAATTGGAGCAACACACAATCAGTTATGGTTCATCAAACACACTGGACTCATTGAGTCCCAAACCTGCAGAAAATGGCACTCCCAATATTCAATCTCCTCCAACTTCCTTACTTCAATTTGACATTCAAGGCACTTCTAAATATCATTAACACATCTCAACAATCCCAATTGCAAGGTATAATACAAAAGTACCCAAGTTAGGTCAAACCCTAACTCACAATTTCAACCTCATGAAACTTCAATGTAAATCAACTTCTAATACTTATAATTGCATCAATCAACATCACTAAATCACTTTATATACACTAAAGTCATCAAAGACCATCACTCACCATGGCTACCAAAAATTCACTCCTCTCATAACTCACCAATTTCTTTTAGTTTCTTACAAATTTCACGTCATTTTAACCTTAACTCAAGGATTAATAAAGGAAGAAAGGAAGACTAACCTCTTGTGACCCAACTGCAAACAACTTTTCTTCTTCTTATGGGTATCTAAAGCTTCCTTATGGAGTGGGGAGGATTTTTAATGAAGGGGACTAGGGGTTTTGGTGGATAAATGAAGAGAAACTCAAGCTCAAAGCTTGAGCAAAAATGGTGGAGGGGAGAGAACAATGGAGACGGTAAGGAGAGAGAGAAGAGAAAGATGAAGAAGACTTGTGGTTGGTGAATTTTCGTCTCTTGTGTCTTATATATATATTCTATAATTATTGTACTTTAATTTTTTTTTAAATGCCATAAGTCTATTTCCTTTTCTTTTCTTTTCTTTTCTTCTTCTTTCTCTTCTCATTTTTCAAATTCAAATTCATAAATTTAATTTATGTTAATTATTTTATTTCCTAATTTTAATTTGACATTTAGGTCAAAATTCACCTCTGAGGGTGAAATGACCAAAATGCCCTTCATAGTGCTCATTGGGTTATTTTTATTATTTTATACCAATTAATAAATTCTCTAAATTTTATTTATTTCTCAAAATTTTTTCTATATTTTTTTAATATTTATTTCATTAATTTATGCCTCATCACAATAGTTTAAGTGTAGTTCCAGACATCCTGACTGTTCGAACACACATTAGTCGTCGGAACAGTAAAATGTACGGACTACCTATGGTGAGGGCGTTACGAGAATTAATTTGAATTTTTTTATTACAAATGAATTATTTCAAAAGAAGTGTAATAAAAGTTTAATGTAATATTTTAAACTTTTTAACTTAGAAATTATTAATAATGCAAAAAAAAAAAGTTGTGTAAATCTCCATAAATAAAATTTCAATTTAAAATTTTTATAAAAGATAGCTATATGTTAAAGGAATAAAAAAGTAAAAGATGAAAAGAAATTATCACTTAATTTAAAGGTTGTAATGTTACAATTATTATATGATATTTTGGTGATGATAAAGGTCAAAATTAAAATATTACTACTTATCCTCGTTCTTGGATTCCTTCTCCTTTTTAAAGCCATCAAATAAAAATTTGTCAAGAATTATTAAACAAGTTCTTTAAAGGCTTAATGATAATGAAAAAAGAACTGTGCTTTTTAATATTGTGACTTTTTAATTTGATTTATATTTTCATATGTACTATTAAGATTTAAATTCTATACATTATGAGAGATTCGCAAATTGTAACCCACTGCACCTCTTAAAGGGAGAATACAGTTTTGATTTTTCGAGGGGGCATTGTTGGGAGAGATAATTACGAATCATGAAAGAATTAATCTTTTGTGAATCATAAAATAGATATAAAGATAACTAATGTGTAAAAAATAACTAATCCAATCACTTCTACTCAAATATTTTAATTTTAATAATTTTTTCAAGATTTAAAAATTGTTTTATTTTTTTAGATTAATTTAAATTAAGATTTGAAGTAAGACTTCACAGGACTAGAGATGACTCATATTTTCAGAGTCACAATCCAGCTATCTCTTCTTCTCATTCATGTTTGCCTTCCCCAATTTACCCAAAATAGATATGTCGTTGTTGCAATTAGCGTTCCATTCAAGCTATTCTAAAGGAGGGAGAATCCAAGAGTGAGGAAGAGGAGTAATTTTTACATATCATCCCTAAATTTCCACTGTCATCATGAAAATCAAATGATGATGAACAAGTTAGTTTCTTTTTATGAAAAATATTTGCTTATAAAAAAAATCAAATGATAAGGATTGTAACTTTTCAGTCCCTAAATTAGGTGACAGTTTCTTTTCGTTTTCTATGATTCTTTTCTTTTGACATGAAGCTATCTTCCATTATAGAGATCTATGCAAAATTTGAAAATGGGTCCATCCACACAGAATCTATTTTTGCAGCTTAACCATATATAATTACTTAAAAATTCATAATTCGTTCCTTTAAGCTTCGAATTGAGTTCGATTTTTGATTCTGAAACTAAACTCATGATTTTTTCCAATCATATATACATATTTTCAAATTATACTTCAATTTATACAGTTTTTATTTCAAAATTTAACTCATCTGCATTATTATACTTCAATTTATATAGTTAAAAGTTCTTTTCTTTGGGATACATCAATGAGAAGTTCATAAATAATGAATAATCTAATCTAATTATTTTTGACATAATTTTAAACATTCATAATCATCAAAATTCTAATGTTTATTTTATAATATAAGATATCATGAGTTCGAATCTATGTACTTTTAAGAATTTTTAATATAGAATAAAAAAATTATTAATTTAGTCTTTTAATTAAATTTTATGTTATTTGAGTCATGTAAATCGTCACGTTAATTCTCAATTAAATTATTAATTATGTGGATCATTTCTAATTTTTTATAAATTATAATGAATAGAGTGAATTCGAATAAGATGATAAATTGAATAAAAATTGATCACATCTATCAAAAGTATTAAACAAATTATAAATAATCATAGCATTTTGTGCTGATATAAAGAAAAGAGGTTCCTTGGGACCAGGTCAAAAGAAGAGGAATAGGAAAAGAAGAAGAAACTAAAATAGCGTGTAACTCGATCAAGAAAGAAAGGCCAGGGCAGTCTTGTTGCATAAGGTAAAATGGGTCTATACCTATACTTATTCATGCTTCAAGTGTAACGAACTTTTTTATAAGGTCACATAATATAAAAAAGGTAAGGATATAGACCCACTTTATTTTGCGCTAAAATATTCAACTAATAAATGGGTGATTAGATTCCAACTCTGAACTTTTTAGTTTGAAAAAACCTAATATCATATCAACATATTATTCAACCTAAATATTTAAGCTTATAGGTGAGAGTGTAAAAAATAGTATTTTATCTTTGTTATACCCCAACAAACCTCATCTCTCACTATGGTGTTCCTCGTTTTTGGTCTGTTGCAATGCAGCCTAATTTATATGGTTAATTATATTAAGAATGATATGATTTTTTTTTTTTTTTTTTACACAAAAACCTCCTCCTCTTCATTATCTTCTATGAACTATCTCTATGGATCAAATGAAACCATACAGTGGATTAGTGACGGTAATTTACTCAGGTGCCCAAAAGCTATTAACTCTATTATATTTCAAAGTAGGTTTGATTTTACTCATGGTTTCTTAATTTATGAGTTATAACGTTGCAGTATTCTATTTTTCATTTACATAGTAAAACTCCTCAAGCATTAATTGAATGAACACTGAAATCACTATCACTTTCAAAGCCTTGTAGAATATCCTCGTACTTGGATTCTCCCTGATGACTTGAATGGAACACTGATGGATCTGTTGCCATCGACAGATCTATTTTGGACAAACTGGTCCCTGCTGGTGGTAAATTAGACCATATTCTCTAGCCCTTGTTTCATTGTTTTCTCTTTCAATGGTGGTCCGTGGCAGCATCTTCGAATTTCGAACAAGACTAGTAATATTTTGAGTCTCTTTCCTCAAGTGCGGGGCAAATTTTTGCTGGGTGGTCCATTGGGTTTGGCATTTTCTAGCTTTACTCTAGTGTGTAGCTCGTTAGGTTAATCTATGGATCTATCTGAATCTAGCTCAATTAGCTCAATCAATGAGTTTGGCTCGGTGCGGCTTAGTCCACTATTTTGAGATCCTGAATCTATGACTATTCAGTCTGATTAATCCCACCATCCATATTAAGTCTAAACAAATTGGTTTTAATAGGGTCAATTTATATTCTCACAATCCTAAAAATAAGTTATCACTAAATTAGATCTCATTTATAATAGGTTTTGCATTTTGTTAGATTCTATGCGACACTAGGCTTTTGCTGTTTGAATTTATTGATAATTTTAACTTCCACTGCATGAAATTTTCCAAGTGATCTGTGAAATTTTATCACTATGATTCCACGTAGACAATATTACATAGAATGATAATTTAATTAGCGAAAAACATAAAGATAATAATGAGCCCTACAAAATAATAACAAACCACTGACTAATTATTTTAATTTTTTTATTTTTAAAATAATTATTTTTTATAGATTTAATAAGTAAATTTACATGTCTTTCTTTAATTGGATTGCTATTCCATACCGAAAATCCTATATAATACCGAAAATCCTATATGGTTCCATGGTATAATTACTAGTGAATATTAACAATCCCAAACCACCCCACCCCACACCCCCCCCCCCCCCCCTTCTTTTTTTCTTTCTCATTTTATGTTTTCATTATTTGGAGCTCTTTGAAATCATAAAATTTCCATTTTACCTATTAAAAATGTAAATTTTTCAGTATCACCATTTTTTCTAGTCCTAGTCGGAACTAACTGAACTAAAAAATAAAAAATAATAAAAAAAACACTAACTTAGGATTAGTTCCCTAAATGTAAGAACGTTGCCGTCATGAAAGATTTGTTTTTCCCTTTTTTAAAAGAAAAAGTGGGCCTACATCCATCGAATCTTGCTTTGGCTTTAATACCTTTAGATGACGACGGGACCCTAAAAGGGCAAGTGCACAATCATTCATGTGGATCACGTTACCATGAACTCTATATAAAGGGGGCATTGTCATGACAAGTGAAAACCACACAAGCACTTGAAAATCGTTACACCATCAATATGTCTTTGGCTATCAAACACTCTCTTCTGTTGGGGATGCTCGTCTTCATCATAGGCTTGTTGGCTCTTTCTCAGCCAGCAACGGCTGATTGTAACAATGGAGTCCCGGATAACTTTAACCGTAGCTATTTTCCGGATGACTTCATTTTTGGGACAGCCACTTCTGCTTACCAGGTATAAACCTTCATTTTTGGGCTTCTAGTCTTCTAGCCGTATGTGCTCTCCCAACATCTATTGGTTTCCAAGTTTGCGTTACTTACTCAAGTTTGCTTCAAAAAATCATAATAAGATTCACTCTCACGTTAGAATGAAAGTTCTTCATGTTAAGGATGAAGATAAACAACTAATTAATGAACAATTATGTATATATTCTGAGTATTTGTTCACTAACTGTTTAGGCTTATATGAACAAATAATTTTTTAATTCCTTGTTTATGGTATTCAGATTGAAGGTGAAGCAAACACAACGGGCAGAGGACCTAGTGTCTGGGACATATTTACCCATGAATCTCCAGGTATCCTTGTATGTACGTGTGTGTCTGTGTCAGCATAATATATGTAAGTGCAAAATGTTTATAATTTCTGTGTAATCATGCAGAGAGGATAAAGGATCACAGCAATGGAGACGTTGCAGTTGATTTCTATAATCGCTACAAAGTATAATAGTCAAACATTTTTTTCCAATTTTCCCTGAAAACCCTTGTTCATTGCCAATAATGAAATTAAACAAAATTTGTGAAACTGATGCTGCAGGAAGATATACAAAATGTAAAGGCTATGGGTTTCGATGCTTTCCGATTATCCATTTCATGGCCCAGAGTTATACCTAGTGAGTATATTTTTATCAAAGTTTGAACTTCCTCAACATGTGTTGGCTTCATATGAATTTTGCTATAAATTGCACGTATTTATAATTTCTAAATTCACTCCTATTGATTTTATGAATTTTTAATATTCAGGTGGAAGGAGACGTGAAGGAGTGAACGAGGAAGGGATTGAATTTTATAATGATGTTATCGATGAAATTAAAAACAATGGTGATAATTACCTCCTTTCCTCTTAAAGGATTCAATATAGCGAATAGAAATTTTATACCCTTAATATTCAAAAAAAAAAAAAAAGCTATCAAAAATAGTAATATATATTGAAGAGCAATGTGCCCATTGAATTTTTTTTTTTTATTTTAAAAGCATAAACACCAAACATTTATTGAAAATTTTGAAAACTACAATTAATTAACTATCTTAATTACATTGTCTCCTAATTCCTACTTTCTTTTTTTTTTTTTATCAAGGGAAACGACTTTCATCTTCTAGCTCCTTCCTGAAGTTCTAAAATTACATCAAACTTCTAATTTATTTTGTTGCAAAAAAATTCAGGCCTAAAACCTTTTGTTACTCTTTTTCATTGGGACACTCCTCAAGGCCTAGAGGACAAATATGGTGGCTTTTTAAGCAGTAATATCGTGTAAGTATACAACTTCAAAACATATTTTCAAAATATTAAAATTCAAAATATTACATCAATTTCTTTGAATAATAATATTCTCATCTAATTACATGGCATATAGGAATGATTTTCGTGATTATGCGGATCTTCTCTTTGATAAATTTGGTGATCGCGTGAAGCATTGGATGACTTTCAATGAACCATGGGCTCTCAGCGGATTTGCATATGATGATGGAGTTTTTGCCCCTGGTCGATGCTCATCTTGGGTGAATCGTCAATGTCGTGCTGGAAACTCAGCCACTGAACCTTACATAGTTGCCCATCATTTACTCCTTTCTCATGCTGCAGCTGTACAAGTCTATAGGGAAAAGTACCAGGTTCGTAAAACAAACACACATGTGTGTTTATTCTCAAGTAGATAAGTATCTAGATTTAACATTCTTATTATATTGATCATGTAGACAACTCAAGATGGGATGATCGGAATAACACTCTTTACATTCTGGTTTGAACCTCTCTCCAATAGATCAATTGATATAGAAGCATCTAGAACAGCCCTTGATTTCATGTTTGGATTGTGAGTCTTTCTTCCAAATTACTATAATAATTAACCTTTGCATTGTACAAAATTTTTTAATCAATATACATATTTTTTTTTTCGTATTTTTTAGGTGGATGGATCCTTTAACTTACGGTCAATATCCGAGAAGGGTGAAGGATTTAGTTGGAGATAGATTGCCCAAATTTACTGATGAAGAAACTCAATTGCTTAGAAAATCGTATGATTTTCTTGGATTACAATACTATACTTCGTATTATGCAAAACCAAATGCTCCATTTGATCCAAATCATATTAGATACAAGACTGATAGCCGCATTATTGAAACTGGTAAGTTAATATGGAAACATAATACATTGAAGGTTATATATATAATCCAAATAAACTTCTATATTTATATATATTTGTTCATAAGTTTTTCTTTTTTAAAAGAGTTTAACTGATAATTTATATATATATATATATTTTTTTTTTCACAGCTTTTGATTATGATGGCAAACCAATTGGTCCACATGTAAGTGTATAACAAAATGAATTTATGAAATATAGCAAAGAGAAAATTATACATTTATGGATGGCATTGCTAACATAAAAATAAAAAATTTACAGGCTTACTCACCTTGGTTTTATATTTTTCCGAAAGGCATCCGACATCTTCTAAACTACACCAAAGATACATATGATAATCCAGTAATTTTCATTACTGAGAATGGTAAGTATTTGATGACTTTCTCATGTAGCAATGCGAGCTAGTTGACAGTTATATTGTACTCTCACTTATTTTTCTACGCGCTAATTTAGGGGTTGATAGATACAATAACGAATCCTTAACTCCTGAGCAAGTTATGAAGGATAAATTCAGGATAGACTATTATCGGGAGCATATGTGGCATGCATTGGGGTCCCTCAAGTGAGTCTAAACTCCAATTTACTAATATAGAAGTTTATAATCCTTAATTAATTTTCCTAACGAAGGTTGGTTTTGATAGGGAATACAATGTTAATCTCAAAGGTTACTTTGCATGGTCATATTTGGACAACTTCGAATGGAATATTGGTTATACTTCAAGATTTGGTTTATACTATGTAGACTACAACGATGACCTGAAAAGATACCCGAAGAATTCAGCTCTATGGTTCACGGATTTCCTGAAGCCATTGGTTCCAAACAAGATCACCAAGACTACTTCAAAGGGTTCAAGGAGGGTTGGCAAATACTACATAATGTAGTCTGTGTTGTGCCTTGTAGAGGTGCCATTATTATATGTGTAACTTCTATGTGTCTTGCAATTAAATAATATCATTGGGCTGCTTCCAAGCTCCAATGACAGCTTGTGCTGTAATAGATTTGTGTGACTTTTGTGTGTCTTGCAATTAAATAATATGATCATTGGGCTAGCTACTGCTTAGCTCCAATGACATGGCTTGTGATTTTTGGTGAAATTGTATCTCCTATAGGAGTTCCAAACTTATGTTGTATTGCTGTTCCTTCTTTGAAATGTTATATGGTTTTAAGTTGTGTTTTAAATTAATATTGTCACCCTTTGAAATTAATTTTTTAATAACCCGGTCGAAACTAAATTTTATCAAATTTTAAAAATAAATACGACTAAATTAAAGTATATTATTAACCATAACAAAAGGTACAAAATTACATTACTAGCAGTTATAAAGTAGATTAAAAGAAAATATTAAACAAATTATTGAAAGAGATGAATTGAAACCAGGTCAAAAGAAAAGAAAAGAAAAGAAACGAAAAATAGACTATCACCAGATTGAGGAAGTGCAACGGTTATTATCATTTGATTTTAATGATAAGAGTTCAATGTAATATTCTGATTTTTTATTTTAATTTTGAAAATATTAATAATGTAGATGAGTTAAAGTTTGAAAAAAAAATTTTATTAATTGAAATATAATTTGAAAGTATGAGATATATGATTGGAAAGTTATATGAGTCTAGTTTTAGACTTAACAAATGAAACTTAATTTGATGCAAGGCATTATAAAATTTTAAGCAATGGTCAAGCTCCCTTGTAGTTATAAAATTTTATGCAAATGAATCGATTTTAAAATTTTGTGTAGATTCTTATAAAATGAAATTTCAATTTAATTTTTATGGGAAATTGCCATATGAAAAGAAAAAGTAAAAGAAGAAGAAAAGAAACTATCACCTGATTTTGGGGTTGCAATGTAATTGTCATTATCATTTGACTTTAGTGACTCATCTGCTTATAAAAAAAAGAAAATTAGAGATGATATGTAAAGATTATCCGTTATCCTCTCTCTTGGATTCCTCCTCTTTAAGAATGGCTTAATGCATCTTTTAGATGATATGCAACGCCACCTTGTACTATAATCAAATTATCTTTCTATTAAAAATTGATGATAAAACATATTTTTTTTTATTTTAATTTTGATTAATTTTTATCAATGTGACATTTTTCAGTATTTCAGTCAGGATAACTACCAGAAAGTTGAAATTTCTAAAAAGATTGATCTATCAGGTGCAGAAGTAGAGAAAGAAAAGTACTGGATTGGAGGATCTTGTTGGTATAGGCCCCATTCCATGAGAATTCTAGCGGGACTTCCTGTTGAGCTCACTGCTAGCCAATTCTCCTCTCGCAATGAAAGATCTGTGTTCCTCGAAGAGTCTATATCTAATCTCATACGACTTTTGCTTTTTCCTAGTCAATGATATGTTATAACAAGCACACAAATTTCAATTTTATATACACAATCGCACTATCACAATAAAGGGAAGAGAGGAGATACAAGATTTATATGATTCAACTGTAAAATTTATGTTCACAAGCAAAACATAAATAAAAGGACTAAGAGTTGTGTGGGCCTTTTTGTGTCCTTTTAATTTCAATAAGATTATTTTGCTTATAATAAAAAAATAATGAATGTAAGACACTCAAAGTTCTCAAATCCCAACCATAGTGTATTTTCCAAATTTTTCATAATACTGCCATAATAGGCAGCTATCAGCCCTTATCCTTTGATAGACCTTAAAAAATATTATAATCGAGTCCCAATACAAAACTTTCAAGCCAGGTCATAAATTAATTACCTTAGCTTGAAATTACCTTCCTCATAAAAAAAATAATAAAAAAAAAATTCAAGCCACCAACTACACTACACTCTTAGTCCGTTTCTCCACCGAAATCTAATTTAGGACATTGTCAATTGCAGAAGAATTTTCCTGGAATTGGGAATTCTGAAGCTCTCAATTTGGTGCTAATTTACTATATATTTTTCCTTCTTCCAATCGCAGTCTTACCATTTGATCATTTTTTTTTTTTTTTTGCTAAATCAATTTAGTTATGCTTGGGAGAGTTCCCCTTGGCTTTGTTTCCAATGGCTCTGTGGTGTTCTTTAGTTTTCTACTGTTGCTGCCACAGTGCTACCCTTCACTTCATTCTGCATTAAGAATTTCACTTTTGGTACTCCTGTTGAATTCCGTCTGCCATTTTCTTGGTGTTGCTGCACAAGCTTGGCAAAATGATTTATTGCTTGTTTATTTGGTTTATCTTCTGGCATTTTTTTCGTCTTGCTTTGGAGTTCCAGGCTTTGGGTTTTCTCCTGTTGGTTTTTCGTTTTGCTTCTGTTCTCTCTTGATGAATACAATTCAATTTCATTATTTAAAAGAGAGGTGGGGAAGGCTCCTGATTTTGTTGCAGCAATCTGCAATTGATGGATTCTTTCTTTATTGGGAATCTACAGCAAAGTTATATGATCAATAATGAATAGATTTATTTTGATGTGAGAACTGGGATTCAGTGGTACAGATGTACGCTCCCTTTTTTTCCCCCAGAAGATTAAGATTGATGGTCCATGTGGATGTTGCCATAAAAAAAAAGTTGTTTAACTTATGATTTATCATGTAATTTTAGATGCCCTAATATCTGTGATCAAAGTACCCTTCCTAGTAAGTGGTAAAGTTTTTGCTAATTTAATTCGAATCTGCTTGATTTAAAGTGATCTACCGTTTGTTTTAATTCACACAAAACTTTAAATGATTTGAACTTGAGTGATCTGTAAAATTAAAGATTTAATAGAAAGTCAATTTGACAATTTTATTTATTCACATTCGAATAAAATTATTAAATTAAACATTTTGTGAATAAAGTACAGTTTCATTATTAAAAGGGGGAGGCTCTTTATTTTGTGGATTTTTTCTTTATTGGGAATCTAGAGAAAAGTTTGTATGATGAATGATGAATAGAGTTAATTTGACGTGAGAGTTGGGATTCAGTAGTGTAGGTGGATGCTCTCTTTTTTTTTCCTCCCAAAAAATGGAAGTTCCAAGCGGATGTTTGACATCATGATTTATCATTTAATTTTACACGCCCTAATATTTGCGATCACAATAATTTAATAATATTTATATTTTTATAATTATATTATAAAATTTTAATAATAATAAAATTTTAATTAATTATAATTTTATTTCAAATTTAATAAATAAATAAGTTGATTAATATATTAATTTTTTTATTAATCTTTAAATTATTTGACATATATCAATAAATGATAAATAAATAGAAAGAAAATACATATACCACTTGGAGATTTTTGAAATATCATTATTAAAATTATTATGTTTTAAATATAGGAAATATTTTTAAAAATAAATATTTAAATTTTTTAAATAATTTTTAGTGAATATATATATAATTTTTAAATAAAATTAATATTTAATATGATAAGCTAATTTTTATAGATAAATTTAAAAATAAAGATAAAAAAATGTGCCACATGTCAATTTTGTAAATATGTTTATTAGTCTATGTGGTATACTCTCATAAAACCTTTTTTAATGCTTAACTTTAATATATATATATATAAATGACTCAAACTCAAATGGTTTGTAATTTTATCTAATTTTTTTTCAACTAGTTTTTCAATTTCATTTTTTAACTGATCAAAAAGCACTTTCAACCCATTACTACTACTACCAATATCTCATATCTCAAAATTGTTAGCCATTTAATTAAATTGGGGTGGTTTTATTTATTCTCTCTTCTCGCCACTATCAAGTATTGCCATTTGATGTCATATGGATGTCAAAATGAAATTTTAAAAGTGTTGGTGATAGTGATAAAGTAGGATTTTCATGTACCATCATAGACAAATCCAAAAATAGCGTTGAAAATTTGGTAGACAAAAATTAAATATAATTACAACTTTTAACAATATTTTGATGAAATTATTAAAATTAAAAAATCACCAAAATATTTGACTTTTTAATCTGTTATAATAGGCACATGATCTAAATTACACACCCAATTGCACATACAATATAAATAAAAGAAGAAAATGAAGACATAAGATTTTACGCAATTACCATGTATATTCACAGATAAAATGCGAGAGAATTTTCACTATGATTAAATGAAAAAAATTACAATCGCTCGTAACTCTTCAAAATCTAATCTCAATAGATTTACTTAAACTCATACATTATGCTGAAATAAGCAAATTTACAATATTGCTATTGATCCATACTGCAGAGGCATTTGGATTGGGGCTTGAACCTATTACGACATTCCCTCCAGTAACACCACATACTCCACAAAATATTCCATTTAAATTGTTTCAGATTAAGTCATAATTTAAATCAACAAAAAATATATATTTAAATTTCAAGCCATATCATTACATTATCATTAGCCCTAATATATTCTATTGGAGGACTATTATTTTACTTACAACGACATGTCAAATTTTATTTAAAGGAACAACAACGTAACTTAAAAAAAAAAAAGAGAGAGAGAGAGAGAGAATATGCCCATAAAAAGAAAAGGTGCATTGGAATAACAATACAATCCTACAGCATAAGCTCCTCCGATCAGCATCAAACAAAAAGCTGTGTCCTTGGAAAGTATCAAACAAATTAAATTCATCATATAAAGCGTATCCATATAAAGGAAAGAGAAGCTTGGGATCTGGTCAAAAGAATGAAAAAAAAATTTTTAAATAATGTTTAAAAAGGAAAAGTAAAGTGTGTGTACTGATGCATGCATTTTATGTTATCATTTAGGTATAATTTTTTCACATAATTTACCCTTATTCATAGCTGTTATATAGATATTAGCATATATTTAGTAAATTTTGCCTTTTTACACTTCTTGGTTTAATTTTTGGAATTTATTTATTTTGTAGATTAAATTTGGAGAATTTTGGTGTATTTTGATCAGAGCAGCCATTGAAAGAAATTATAGTTGAATTGCAAAATTTTGAAGTTGAGTTAAAGAAACCGAAAGTTGCACAACCTGTGACACAGCTTGTGTCACAGGTTGTGTCGTTGTCAGATATGAAGTTTTTCTCGGGCATAAGGTTTCACAACCTGCGACACAAGGTGCGACACAACTAATTCAGCTTGTGTCGTTTTAATGAAAATGGCTGACGTGACACTTTCGTCTCTCTGATTTAATACATCACTTTCTCCAGAACCTTCTGTCTTTTTACCCATTCCAGGACAGACCTCTGAACCATATAAAAACTTCTTTTTCTCTTTCTTTCCAAAGAGGAGAAAAAGAGGGAGATTTTGCAAGAGAGAGAGAGAGGAAGAGGAGCTCGTGAAATCGTTTTGCAACAGCAGGGGACATTTTCTGCAACACTCCAGCAGCAGATTTTTCACCATTTTACTGGGTTTTCTCTGTTCCTTAGCTTAGATTTTCATTATTTCTTCATTTCTATACTTAGGTTTGTCTTGAAATCATGATTTGTGAGTAGATTTTTGAGATTCTAGAGATGGGTTTGTAAATATTGCTTTGTATTGTGGTTTTTGAACTGATTTGGTCATTTAAATGAGATTTGCTACATTTTGATTTATTGCTTGTGAGCTTGTTGCCTTGATGAATGGGCCCTCGTTAAGTTAAGTTTTAATCCTTGATAGATGGACTAAAAAGTGAATGTTTTGGATAGATAATCTTGCAATAAACTTAGTTTTTTTGGTGTTAGAGATAAGCTAAGAGGATTAAGGGGACTTTCAAAAATCAATTAGAGCTTTAATTGGGTTTTTGTCAGGTTTGAAATACAGTAAAAACAAGGTTTGATTTGATAAATACCAACTTTGAAATGCTTGAAAAATGTTTCAAAGAACTAAGAATTGATTTCCCTTAAAATTGCAATTCTCATGTGTTTGGCTAAATTGGGGATAAACCACATAAAAATAATATTGAAAACCCTATCTCTAGAATCACTTTAATTTTTATTGAATTTAGATTTAATTCCTCCCAATTTCATAATTAGCAATTTCAATTTAAATTTTGGTAATCTAGTCTAATTAATTTAGTTAATTGTTTGATTTAATTTAAATTCCTCAAATACCAATTTTAATTTTAAATTTTATTTTTAATATCTTTAAACTTTACCATTCTAATTAGCTTATCCTTTTATTTCCAATTTAAGCACAATTCCCTGTGGGAACGATATTATTTTTAAAACTATACTACTGTGACCCATGCACTTGCGGAAGCTATTTCACAGCTAACACATCATGTACCCTACCAACCTCATGTGCTATTATCAATTTTCTCACAATGTTCTTTCATTTATGGTTTCATGCAATGATGGAGCTCGGTATACGTGGTTTCTTTTATAGGATTAATAAATCAACCTTAATGAATTGTATTAAATTACAAAATTTGAATTATAAGTACCACAATGGATCTAGGATGAAAAGCTCTCACAGCGAAGAGAAAGAAAACTCCATGTAAAGAGGATAAAACTTAATGAAGAGAGATAAGAAATGAAAAATTGGAAAAAAAAATCCACAAAAATTGAGAAAAACAATAAAATTCAGATAAAATTGCATACTTTATTAAAAAAAAAAAAAAAAAGGGGAATGAGGCCCATCACTGATGAAAATAAGTGGCGACTTTCACAAGATTTTTATTTATTTTTTTTTTTTTTATAGCTAGAAAAGTAGAAAGAAGAGGAGGAAGGAGGGCAGCTAGGGTTCAAAGTTTAATTATGCATGATTTATTTTTTCTTTCTTTTTATACAAAAACATCCTTCTCGAAATGATCCTCTTCATATCTTCTACTATATATAAATTATCTCTGTGGATCAAATCAAACCATAGTGGATTAGTGGCAGTGATTTTACTCAGGTGCCCAGAAGCTGTATATTAACTCCTGGTCTTATACTTGAAATCCTTACAGAATTTGCTAGTGGATTCCCCCTCCCTTTGGTCTGTTTTTGCATACCGACATATCTATGCAGTAAACTGGGCCCTGCTAGTATTGGAGAGCTTTTGCCTGACCAGATTCTGTAGTCGTTGTTTCATGATTATCTTCTTCGAATAGTGGTCCAAGGCAGCATCTTCCTATTTTGAACAAGACTGATAATAATATTTTGAGTCTCTTTCCTCGAGTGGCAAATTTTTGCTGGTTCTGATCCTTGCCCTTGGCTTTTATCAATGTTTCTGCTCGAATTTGGCAAAGATGTTATGCAATTTTTTTTTATATAAACAGTAATTTTATTGAAATAAAATGCCCAGGAAAAACGTAACATGATCATAGTCGGCTAAACCCTTGCAAATCGGCCACGTGATCGTTTCACAAAGACAAATTTTGGGACTTCATGTATCGATTATTGTTGTAGTTTTGGTGGTGCTGAATTATTTGCTGTCACCAATGTTATTAGGTCCAGATGATTTAATAGCTTTTGCATTTTTTTCTCCTATTGAGCTCGAAGTTAGGTTATTCGATTTCATAATTATTTCAATTTCACCAAATCAAATTTTGTATGACTCTATGGCATTCTGCTTTGAAAAATTTTTGCCTGCACCTAGTGTATTATATCAAGTTACGCAAATTCTTGCTTAGACTGGTCGATCCAATATGGATTCAAGGTACAAACATAATTAATAAATGGATCGTATCATATATACATTTTATATCTTATATCCATAGTGGACTGAATTTAAATAATTTAAATAAAAAAAAAATCCATGAGTTAATAAATAAGTTTTAAATATGGATGAGTGCTATTCTGCTTTAAAAAAGTTTTTCCTACACCTAGAGGATGAAATGTGTTTTAAAAAACACTATGTTTGGAGGGGAGGGATTCAGAGGGATGTTTTTGTAGGGAAAAATGCTCATGATTTGTTTCTTTAACAAGTGAGCTCCACAGCCCATTGTCCTCCTAAAACTCATTCCTCCCCTCCGCTTTCCATCCTTTCCCAAACAAAGCCTAAAGTTCATTGGATTCCTTGATATATAAGGACCAAAAAACCCATGGCGGAGGGCCGTCTGCTCAAAATTTAATACAATTTTTCTTTTTATAATTAGTTCTAATTGGAGTTTGAAATTGAAACCTCATGTTCTTACAAACGATTTTAGTATCACTGAATTAATTAAAGTAATTGATAAATTTTTATTTTTTATTTATGCCAAAATATGCATTGGCCCTCGCAACCTTTGAAATCTTGAAAATTTTCCATTGTTATCTTTAAATCTTGTTCTTCAAAGTAAAGCTACTACTTGACTCTTAAAATTAAGGATAATTTTGTAGATGTACTTTATGATTCAGCATTTTATTGCTTACAAAAGAAAATTTTCATTTTCATTAAAATAGTACCCTGAACTATTTTCTGTCAGATTGTTACTTGAAGTTAGCATTCTATTAATGGCTTAAAGGAAATGTAATGATGTAAAAAGTTCAAAGGTATTATTTTGATGACGATTAATATTTTGTCCATTAAGTGATATGATAAAGTGATAAATCATTTTTTGCATTTCTAAAATTATTTCTAAAAAAATTATCACTGAATTGAAAAAGAGTGGAGGTGAATAAATGAGTTAGAGGCAATAGTTCATAAGGTATGATAATTGGATTTATTTGAGTTTGGATCAACCATTGCTAAAAAGGTTGAAGATAACCAATTAATTAATTGGCTCTTGATCCTTATAAACATTTTAGGATTCCTTTCTCTTTTAGATGAGAGACTCTTGTCAACAATTACATGCAACTCTTTGAAATCCAAAAAAATTTTATCTAAACCTTTAAATATGTAATGGTTTTTAATTGATTAAATTGTTGAGATTCAAGCTCATATATTATAATTTTAAAAATAATTTCGATACCACTCATGATTTATAACTCATCAGTAGACAATAATACTTGGTCTGATTCTCTAAATGGAAAAAACATTTGCATGAAATAAAAAGAAAAAGTGAGGGAACCATTGGAATCTTGCTTTGGCTTTATTGCCGTGAAACACAACTAGCATACCAACAGTGGACAACCATGCGTGTATTTCATTACGTCAACAATTTCTTGCTTTCCTCTATTGCTATATAAAGGGGACATCGCTATGAGAAGGAGAAACCATAAGCACTTCAAATCATATAATACCACCAATATGATTACTAAACACTCTCTTCTATTAGGGATTCTAGCAGTCTTGCTGATAAGCTTGTTGGCTTTTACTGAGCCAGCAACAATATTATTAGATGAAGAACACGATGTCCCAAGAGATTTTAGCCGTAGCTATTTTCCTGAAGACTTCACTTTTGGAGTATCCACTTCTGCTTACCAGGTATTAATTACCTGCTTCAGTGGTGGCCTAATAAAGAAATAATGAAGTCTTCAAGTTAGAGTGGAAGTTCTTTATGTTCTTATTTTTCTGAAACAATGAAGAAAAACAGCTAATAATGAACAAGTAGATTCTGAGTGTTTATTAACAAACCATCCAGGCTTATGCATACAAAATATTAGTAGTATATATAGTGTTTAAATCCTTGTTTGTGGCATTCAGGTTGAAGGTGAAGCAAATAAGAAGGGCAGAGGACCTAGCGTGTGGGACATATTTGCCCGTGAGTCTTCAGGTAAGTATATGTTTATATGTTGACTATTTACATATATTATCTCCCTGCAAATTATTAAATATTTCTATGAAATTTTGCAGAGAGGATAAAGGATCAGAGCAATGGAGATGTTGCAGTTGATTTCTATAATCGCTATGCCGTACGATAATTACATTTTTTTTTTCTTGTTTCCTCACAAAATCCTTGTTCACTTTCGAGAAAAAAAAAAAAAAACTAAACAATACCTTTGAAATTGCAGGAAGATATTCAATTAATGAAAGATATAGGTTTAAATGCTTTCAGATTCTCCATTTCATGGTCTAGAATAATACCTAGTAAGTACATTACCAATGTTTGAATTTGCTCCACTACACATTTATAATTAATTATCTACTCTTTTTTTTTTCTTTTCATTTTAAAATTTTAAATATTCAGGTGGAAGAGTACGAGATGGAGTGAATGAGGAAGGGATAGAATTTTACAACAAGCTTATCAATGAAACTAAATCAAAGGGTGATAATTGTCTCTTTCCCTTAAAGGATTCGAATAGAAATTGTCCGCCTTCAATATTTAGAAAATGTGAACAAAAATATATAATGATAACATTATAATAATAAAGGTCAATCTCCCTACTAAAGGTTTCTTTTTTCCTGTTAAAATTGAAAAATGCCAAATGTTCGTTGGAAAATTTGAACAACTAGTGATGCTGCTAACCACCTTACATTGTCAAATATTTTATTGAATTCAACAGAATATTTGATTAAATTATATTGCATTATGCCCTATCAAATGTATTAGAACACACACACTTCTAATTTATTGTATTTGCAAAATTAGGTTTGGAGTCTTTCGTAACAATTTTTCATTGGGATACTCCTCAAGCCCTAGAAGACAAGTATGGTGGCTTTTTAAGCCGTTGTATTGTGTAAGTATGCAACCTTATACTACATTTCTAAAATAGTAAAGGTTGAAGCCTGGATATCTATCTATTTCTTTGAATTATAATATTCTCATCTCTAGCTTATTACAACTAATAAAATATTTTATTAAACAATCATATAAAATATAGAGATGATTTTCGTGACTTTGCGGATCTATGCTTCCAAAAATTTGGTGATCGAGTGAAGCATTGGATGACATTAAATGAACCATGGGCTGTTACCGGGTTCGGCTATGACTTGGGCATCCATGCTCCTGGCCGATGCTCATCTTGGGTGAATATTGAATGCTCTGGAGGAAACTCAGCCACAGAACCTTACATAGTTGCTCATCATTTGCTCCTTTCTCATGCGGCAGCTGTCCAAGTATACAGAGAAAAATACCAGGTATACACACACACACACACATATATATATATATTACTCTTTCAAATAGAAACATATGTACATCTGAACTTATTTTTGTTGATTGTGTAGGCAGAACAAAAGGGCGAAATTGGGATAACACTCTTTACTTTTTGGTTTGAACCTTTCTCCAATAGTATAGCTGATAGAGAAGCAGCTAAAACAGCCCTTGATTTTATGTTTGGATTGTGAGTATTTCTTTCAAATTAATTAAGCTTTTTTATAGGAATAAATTATGCTCACAAGCGTTTAATTAATAATATACAAAAATTTTCGATCTTTTTCAGGTTTATGCATCCTATGACCTATGGCCACTACCCAAGAAGTGTGCAAACTTTAGTTGGAAATAAATTGCAAAAATTTACTTGCAGAGAATCTCAGTTGCTTAAAGGATCATATGATTTTGTTGGGTTGCAATACTACACTTCATATTATGCAAAAGAAAATGCCAATGTTAATCCATATTATATTAGATATACAACTGATCATCGTGTTACTGAAACTCGTAAGTTTACTTATGTAAAAATATGATACTCTTTTTCAATAAGCAAATATGACACATTGATAGCGAGAAGGAAAAAAAATGGGTATGTATAAAAAAAAATCCAAATTAACTTCAATATAGCTTATCACCACATGTTGTATATGCTTGTTAATAAGGATTTTCTTTAGCCCATAACAACATGCTAATTTTCTTTTTATTACAGCTTACGGTGAAGATGGTAAACTCATTGGTCCACAGGTTAGTGCCCAAGAAAATGAATTGATAAAAATATAATGGAGAGAATTATACATTTGTGGATTGTATCAATGACATAGAGATAAATCATGCAGGCATACTCTCCTTGGTTTTATATTTATCCGAAAGGTATTCGACATCTTTTAAACTATACTAAAGATACATACAACAATCCAGTAATTTACATCACTGAGAATGGTAAGTCATTTATGCCTTTCTCATGTCGAGATGGAAAGTACTTAATTATAGATATATTTACATCTAATTTCTTTTTCTATACTATTAGGGGTTGACGAGTACAACAATGAAACGCTAAGCTGGCAGGAGGGGACTCTAGATGACCACAGGATTCAATATTATAAAACCCATCTTTGGAATGTACTTGGATCCATCAAGTGAGTAAAATCTCCAAGATAATTATCTACAAGTTTTCGATAATCATTTGCCTAATGATGATTGGTTTTGGCAGGGAGTACAATGTTAATGTCAAAGGTTACTTTGCTTGGTCATTTATGGATAACTACGAATGGAATATTGGTTATACTTCCAGATTTGGTTTGTACTACGTGGACTACAAAGATAACATGAAAAGACACCCCAAGAACTCAGCTTCTTGGTTTGCATCTTTCCTCGATAGTAGGCGAGAATGGATTCTTCCGATTAGTTCGAACGTGACCAAGATTTCTTCAAGGGCTAGCAAATACATATAGCTAGCATGTGCCTTGTAGAGGTGCTGCATTTGTGTGACTTTTGTGTGTCTTGCTACTAAATAACATCACTGGACTACTGCTCAACTCCAGTGACTTGATTTGGTGCCCGGCTGCCGTTTGATTTGGTGTTTCTGCTCCTTGATGGCCTTTGGATTCTGCTTAAGCTTCAGTTCTTTTTTCAGTTGTTGATTTTAATTGCTTTAGTTGCTGGGTGTTGTTTGGGTATTGCTTTTGGTTTTTCGAAATGTTGGTTTTCTTAATGCTTTGCGCTTTCCCCTTGTACTAGTCCATGGTCTGTTTTGCCTTTTTGTTTGGGCTGCAATCGCTGGTCTTGGTTTAGTTGGATTTGCTCATACTAAGTTTTTTCTGGTTTGATTTTAAAAAAATTTTGTTTCCTTTTAAATAATTAAAAAAAAAACCAATGACTTGTTTTGTATTAAAATTAATTATGGTGATCGTGTGTCCTCTATAAAATTAAAGGTTTCATTTGACTGGAATTGAAAGTAAAGTAGAAATAATATTTCATGGATTTTAGTCCTTTCCTAACTGCAACTAAATTCAGGCATTTTAATTATAGAATTCGCTTTTTTTGATAAGCTAATTAGAATTCGCTTTTCTTGTGTCATATATTTAAGCTACAAAACAACGGTAGCATATGAATTCTGCAGAAATCTGTGGACTGCGTTTTTTTTTTTTTTTTAATCAAGAAATAACTTTATTAATATGAAAAGGATACAATTTGGTATAGCAAATTTGATGTTTCTGATAAGCGTAAGAGTGAAGATATTCTGCTCAATTTCTTGAAAGCCCATTCCATAAGAGTTTGAAAACAGACTCTATACTGATCTCATGATTAACAACTCCTCAGGGAGAAGAGGAAACCGTAAGATATGAAGGAAATAAATCGAAAGAAGAATTTGCAAACCCCAGCAGGAGAAACGAGCTGACACAATTCATTTTATATAGCATTCAATATATAATTAAATTTATTGTTTATCATAACTATAAAAATAAATTTTTTATTTCATTTCATTTTCCAAAATTCATTTTATATAGCATTCAATATATAATTAAAAACATGTCTTTTATTAAATGAATACTAAAATAAGATAAATAAAAATAAAATAACATTAAAGTGAATTAAAAATTATTAAATATATAAAAGAGAGAGAGAAAAAGCAAAGTATTTAACTCCATATAACTACTTTCATAGCATAATTTTAAATTATTTTATTAATTTTAATATATATATATAATTCTTAAATTTTTATAATTAAATGAAATAATTAAAAATTTAAGATTCATAAATGAGAAATTTATAAAATTATTAAAATATGTCTAATATTTTTAATTAGTTAACCATAAAAATTGTGATAATAATGGTAATAGTAAAATTAATTAATGGCAATAATAATGGTAATAATTAATTACATTAATTAATATAATTATTAAGTTTAACCTCTATATATATATAAAATAAAGAGTTTTTCTTATATCTAATTAAATTGAGGTTTCTACATAATAATAATAATAATAATAATAATAATAATAATAATAATAATAATAATAATAATAGCTACTTATTACAATATTAAAGTAATAACAAATAAATAGTTTGTAACTTATATACACATAATTAGGGAATTAATAACTTAATCATAATTTAAAAAATTGTATAATTAATTAATTTTTCTAAATGATAATAAAACAATATAACATAATTAATATTAACCAAAGTAATAATATTAATTATTTATTAATATACTATAAAAAATAAAAAAAATAAAAATTGAATATTGATATAAATTTCTTATTTGCCATAACTATGAAAATAAATTTATTTCATTTCATTTTTTCATAATTCATTATATATATATATATATATATATATATATATATATATATATATATATATATATATATATATATATATATATATCATTTAATATATAATTAAAAATATATCTCCTGATTCCTGATTTTAATTTAGAGCATATATTTTAAAGAAAATTAAACTTAATGAAAAATTTTATCATTAATTTCTAAAAAAAATTCAAATATATCATAATTCTTAGTTTTAATTTTAAACCTATATATATATATATATATCTTAATCGCTAAGAATCCTAGTCCTAATCTAGAGTAGATATTTGAAAGGAAATTAAATTTAATTAAAATTATTAGGAAATATAAATAAAATTTAATTTTGACCTTTATTTTTTAAAAAAAAAATTAAAGATTAATTACCTTTAAAATTTTAATCATTAATTTCTCACAAGAATTTGAATATCCCATAATTTCTGATTTTAATTTAAAGCATATATTTTAAAAGAAATCAAACTTAATGAAAATTTTTATCATTAATTTCTAAAAAAAATTTAAATATCTCCTGATTCTTAGTTCTAATTTTAAACATATATTTTAAAGGAAATTAAACCTAATTATAGTCATTAATAATTTTTCATTATTTAAATTTGGAAGATCATATAAATTAAGAATTGTATTTAGAAAATTAGATTATTTAATAATTATATATTACAACTATTTAGAAAATATAGATAAAATTTAATTTTGATTTTTTTTTAAAATAACCTTTAATAATTAAGCATCTTTTAAAAAAAATTCAATCATTAATTTCTCACAAATATTCAAATATCCTTGATTTTTTGTTCTAATTTAGAACAAATATTTTTTAAAAAAATAAATTTAATTAAAACTATTTATGAAATATAAATAAAATTTAATGTTGACTTTTCATTTTTTTAAAAAAAATTAAAGATATTTAAATTTACAAGTTATATAATAATTATATATTTGAACTTTTTAGAAAAATACTGAAAAGATTAGGTCTTCAAGGCAGAATCTTTTTTGTAGTTACCATTCTTTCTTATTCTCTTTCATTTATTAGTGTTTTGCTTTAAAATGACAATCCCCCTTGTGATTCTTTCTGGATTCTCACTTCTTCTACTACTCTTTATGGTAATTTTGCTATATTTTTTTTTCATTTGACTTGGTTACACTCGGTTTTATATTCTGTTTCTTGTTGGAATTGTTGATTTTCTACTTAAATTCTCTAAAAAGAAAAATATTTCAACTTTATTTTCAAAGAACATGAAAAATCTTCCTTACTAAGAAGAATAGAATATTATTCCCTTAATTTCTTGTACTCAAAAAATTGAATTTTGATATTGATAAAAAAGAAAATATATGTATTTAAGCATATTGAAGATCCTTTTTATGTGTTTTTAGGCAGTAAAAAGTTAAATTTGGATTATAATTTAAAAATTAAATAAGGAAAAAAAATTACTATCAATAAAATTAACAAATAAGATAAGGAAAAAAATTGCTAGCAATAAATTTAATTTAATATAATTGGCATATGTGGAAAAGAGAAAATATTGTTAGTAATAAATTCAATTTAATATTGCTAGCAATAAATTCAATTTAATATTACCACTTCGTATTGTCACTTAGCATGGAAAAAAATTTGACTACTTTAAATAGTATCACGTGACATAAATATAATTATTTTAGAATCCTATGTGACAGCATAAGAAAAAAAACATGTCTACTTTATATATAGATATAGATTAAATTTGGATTATAACTTAAAAATTAAATAGCAATTATATATTACAATTATATAGGATATTAAATTAAAATTAAAGATTAAAATTATGAAAAATTAATATTCTATAAATACTATATGAAATTTAATAAATATCAATTTAATAAATTGAATAAATTTAACAAATTCATTTAATATAATACACATATATGGGAAGGGAAAAAATTACTAGTAATAAATTCAATTTAATATTGCTACTTGACATAAATGTAATAATGTTGGAATCCTATGTGGCAACGTAAGAGAAAACTTGATTACTTTAAATATTACCACGTGGTATAAATATAATAGTTTTATAATCAGCACTAGAGAAACACCATTATGTTTTATATATATATATGCGCACTACCTGACAATAACTTTTGACTTCTTTTGTTCGTGTTCATTCATACCAGAAATAAATAACACACACTGATGTGTTGCTCCATTCAAGTCCACAGAATAACAGGATATTCAGGATTTTTTTTTATTTGAAAATAAATAATTTTAATAAAATTCAAGAAAAACTTAACAGAAGGGTCCATCCTAAGATAATATTCAGCTTAACACATAATATACGAGTCAAAGTCAGAAATTCAATTCAATTGTGGAGTATGGAGTAGGGAATCATTGAAGATGACTTTTACCATAAGAAAGAAGGGCAATTGACACCATTTTGCATACTCATCAATCTTGAGGGAAATTTCCTTCGATTTATTGGAGGTGACCATCAAAGAAATTTCTCAATAGGTAGTATATTTATGTGTTAAGAGATTAAAGGTTTTGTTATAGATCTAGAGAGCTCAAAGCGCCTGGCGAGAATTTTTCTTGATGGGCATTATGAAATAACACACTCATGAGCTCGACACCACATTAATCCCACCACATGAACCCAAAACCTTAAGTCAATGGGTCTATAGGTTCTTTCCACTTATATGCCTCTCACTCATCCCATCTTTTTCTGATATGAGTGTAACGATCGGGAACCAACCATTAGAGGAATTGTCCGCTTTGGCCATAAGCCTCACGGTTTTGTCCCATAGGTGGAATGGAGAACTTCCCAGGAGGTCACCCATCCTAGGATTTCTCTCAAGCGAGCACGTTTAGCCCTGGAGTTCTTCCAACTCTCCAGGCCATTCCACCAAAAGGCGCCTCTAGTGATTAGTTCTCCCATTTTATATATCATTACTTTTTGAGCCCAAGACCATCTCCATGCTTTGCCGATGTGGGATTTGCCTAAGGGACCTTTCTCCCCCCCTTTTCGGGACTCAGCGTCCTCGCTGAGGTTTGCCCCACCATCGCCCAAGAGGACACGCGAGCGGCTCTGATACCAATTGTAACGATCGGGAACTAACCATTAGAGGAATTGTCCGCTTTGGCCATAAGCCTCACGATTTTGTCCCATAGGTGGAATGGAGAACTTCCCAGGAGGTCACCCATCCTAGGATTTCTCTCAAGCGAGCACGTTTAACCCTGGAGTTCTTCCAACTCTCCAGGCCATTCCACCAAAAGGCGCCTCTAGTGATTAGTTCCCCCATTTTATATATCATTACTTTTTGAGCCCAAGACTATCTCCGTGCTTTGCCGATGTGGGATTTGCCTAAGGGACCTTTAGTTGTAACACCCTCCCGGTAGCAACTCCGTACATTCTACTGTTCCGGTGACCAGTGTCAGTCCGGATAGCTAGAACGTCCGGAAAAATATTTAAACTAAAGTGAGGAACCATAATTAACTCAAATATTAATAAGAAAAATTTAGGAAAAATTTTAGAAATAAAACACAACCAAGTTAAATGAGCCGGTACCCTAGCGATGGGTAACCTAGTGAGAAGTTGCGGTTCTCACAACTAGAAGCCCTAGACCCGGGGAAAAATTTATAAAATAATTTTTGGGACTCCAGAGAAGGGTCATTGAGGTTCCTATGGCATTATAATGCCAAGAAAATATTTAGAAAAATTTTTCAATCGGTACAGACAATTTTGACCCGTTAAGCCAAACGGAGGGCATTTTGGTCATTTCGCCTTCAGAGGCGATTTTTGGCCGACTTGTCCAGTTAAGTAAATAATTATTTTGATCTAAAATGTGAATAAATATTGTTGAAAAATTGAATTGAGAATGAGTAGAAAAGAAAGAAAAGAAAAATAAAGGAAATTAGGGATAATGACATCACATGATGTCATTCACTTACTCCCAACCAATCAAATTTCAACAAGTTATTAAACACCACTTAAAAGAGAATAAAATGAAGAAAATAACAAAAACTATTCTGCCATCTTCTCCCATCAAAACCAGCCGCACCACATAGCCATGAAAGTCCTCCATTTCTCTTTTTCCTTCTAGCTTGGATTTCTCTCTATTCTTACCCCAAAACCCTTAGGTCCCTTCAATAAAATTTGTCACCCAACCTTGCTAGAGTGTTTGGCAGCCAAGAAAACAAAAGAAAGTGAAGAATTCATAAGAGAAAATTCTGCCCTACTAAGGTTAGTGCTTATTTATGCATATATCTCTCTTATTCCATGTTAGGGACTTAAAATGAGTATGAAATTATAAATTAAATGAAATAAAACTTATGTGTATGTACACCATGGAATTCGGTAGCCCTAAAGAAGGGATAATATTGATTGTTTTGATGGGCTTAGAGTGGACTAGAGATGATGTTTAAAGTATATATATATATGGATAATGAATTAGTGAGTTTAACTAAGGTATCTTGTGTGAATTTGAAATGGGGAATTAGGGTTTTGGAGAGAAACTTGGACTTTGCTTATGTAATGGTGAATGAACATTCTAATGGTCAATTAGTGACCATTTGAGGTAAGTTGACCATAATTTGGAGTGAATTATAGCATGACAAACTGATTTGGTATGCTGCCTAGTGAGAGCAGCAGGTGTGGCTGTGAGTCCAGCCTGTTTGGACAGCCATAACTTTGGCTGTGTAGGTTCAATTGGTGTTTGGCCAATTGGACATGAAACTAGACACATAATGGCACAATTTTGGTGAAGAAACCATGCCCAAAAGACCAAAGCAAGTGGACCAAAAACTTGCCCCAATCCGGATGTCCTGCAACCAGATTCTGCAGAATGACCAAATGAACAGTGATTGTTCATTTGGCCATAACTCATTGTAGAATGGCCCAATTGACCTGAAATTTTTACAGCAACAAGTTAAGATATAGACCAACAACTTTCATGAAGAAACCTACCCCAAATTATGACCAGAACTTATCCAACAAGGCAGTTGCAGTCACTGTTCACTGCACTGTAGATATGGTCAGTTCTGAAATTTTTCAATCCGGCCAGTTGTGGTTTTTGGACCATAACTTGAGCTACAAAACTCCAAATGGAGTGATTCAAAAAAAGAAATTCAACTAGACAAAATAAGGAACAACTTTCATGTTTATCATTTTCTCAAATTCCCACTGCAACAGTAACTAATGGAACAGTAAATTTAGGGTATAAAAACTGAAAATTCTGCTCCATTAGTTTTAAGCTTAGAAATGGTATTGGTGATTAATGCCAACAAGTTTTGAATGCAAAATGTGGTATGTTGGGAGTGTTAAAACCAATGTACCTATTTTCTATGCAAAAGTCAACATTTTTGTTGACTAATGAAGTGAATAGTAACACCAAAGCTTGAAATTCAAAAATTACAAAATTCAAAAGTATCAAATGCCCTAGTATACCTAACAAGATTGGTTTGGATAGTTTGGCATGACAATAGGGTTCAGTTAGCAGTACTACACATGGCATTAAGCCATTCTGTGATTTCATGGCTTTTAGCCATTCTGACATTGTGTTGATATTTGGCCTTGTGCATATTGTCATTACAGCTTATTAGCTGTTCTGTTGCACACCGCGAGATGCATATGTGACCGATAGTGTGACGGCCCGAGGTACTAGATACCCAATGCCAGTTTACCCGTTTATCCAGTCCAGTCGTCCAGTATAGGTTACTTGGGCAACCAAAAGAATGAACGTGGATAAATTTAACGAAATAATGAATATAACAAGTACAAAACAAGTAAGACATCGATACATTCAATACATATTTATTTCTGTTATTTCCTTTTATTTTATTATTGGCACCACTAAGCATTATTGCTTAGCGCGTTGCTTTTGCCACGCGTAGGTTCTGGAGATACTGATCGAGAGCCCAGTAGACCACAGACTGGGTGAGACCTCCTACAGCTTTGCATAGTGTCCGTGTCATCTCACCATCTTCAGTGCATTGGTAGGACACTAGGTTTCATTTTGGTACTTTGTAATTAACTTTTATTTTCTTTTGTGTAAATGGAACTTATGTAATGTATTTTGATGTTAACATAAATAGTGAAAAATTGTGTTTATGAATGGAAATTAAGAAATTTTCTTTTTTATTATTATTATTATTGCTTGTATATGAATGCTATGAGAAATGAATGTTTGAGTAATGGAAAGGTTGTTGAAAAATAATTGAGACCTTGTTGATGATTATTGGAGTTGAGAGTGATTGGATATGAATATTGAAAGTGTTTTTCACAGGTTCCGAAGAACTGTTTTCTCCATTTTTAGCCTGCATCACGATTCTCTATAAATTTTCGGAACCTCAAATAAATTATAATTTCAATAAATGACTTAAATGAATTATATTTCACAAGTTATATTCAAAACTATGATAAAAATTAATTAAGATAAAATAGAGTGTTCCGGTACATCGTGTGACATAGCTTACTCGGATATACTGTAGACGGGTAAGGGGTGTCACATTTAGTGGTATCAGAGCACGATTTAGGCGTTTCTGGGCCTAGATTGAGTCCATACCATGCATTGCATTTGTAAGAGTCGAGGTGACACTAATGCAGATCTGTTTGTCTTTATTATTTTGAATAGGATATGGACCCTACATCTCAGAGGGCAGTTGAGGAGGAAGTGGAGAGTCATGCTCCACCTGCAGCAGCTGAGACTAGGGGTAGGGGAGAACCTGCTCCGCCAGCTCAAGCAGAGCCTGCTCAGCCTCCACAAGCCATGTTCCAGCAAATGGCCGAATTCTTCAGACAAATGGCTGGGGTAATGCCAGCACCACCACCACCACCACCACCTCCACAACCAAAATCACACCTGGAAAAATTGAGAAAATTTGGAACAGTGGACTTCTTTGGCAAGAGAGAAGATGATTCTGTGGCAGCCAAAAATTGGTTGAACAGAACTGTCAGAGTTTTAAAACAACTCCACTGCACTCCAGAACAAAATCTAGAAGCTGTTGTATCTTTGTTGCAAGATGATGCATATGAATGGTGGGATACGGTGTCCAGTGAAGTACAGCCAGAAGTAATAACTTGAGACTTCTTCCTCTCTGAATTCAAGAAGAAATACGTGGGTAGTGTATACCTGGAAGAGAGAAGAAGAGAGTTCATTAACCTGAGGCAGAGACAGCTAACAGTGGCCGAGTATGAAAAGGAATTCGTCAGATTGAGCCGCTACGGAAGGGAGATAGTCCCTAATGAGGCTGAAAGGTGTAAGAGATTTGAAGAGGGATTAAATGACAACATAAAGATCATGATCACTGCCTTGGGAATCATAGACTTGACCAAGTTAGTGGAAGCTGCAATAAAAGTTGAAAAAGTAAGAATAAGTGAGCAAACCAGAAGAGAGAGACAGCAGAAGAGGGGCCAGTCACCTAGTTCATCTCCCTGCATCCGGGAAGAAGTTCAAAGGTCCACCGCATAGAGTTCAGTCAACCACAAGGTCGTGGTCATTTCAAGGGCCCAGCCACGCTCACCCCTAGGAGAGGTCACCCACACCATCGGTGGGCGCTCTCCAGGATGGGGTTCAGGGACCAGCCCAGATCTTCTCAGATGTCCACATTGCCTGAAGTGGCATAAGGGGGAGTGTTGGAGAGTGACTGGTGCCTGCTTAAGGTGTGGGTCGACAGAGCATCAGCTGAGGAACTGTCCACGTAGAACTACTACAGCTGCTCCAACACAAGCAGACAGACCTGCTCCTGCACCACAAAGGGGTAGAAAATCTGGCAAATCTGAGGTAGTAGGACCATCACAGAGGCCTACATCTGAGCCAGCAGAGAGGCCTGAGGGCAGACCACCTGCCAGAGCTTATGCCATGAGAGCTCAGGAGGAGCGAGATGCCCTGGACATCATCAGGGGTACGTTCTCCCTCTAAAATACATTTGTGTATGCACTGGTGGATCCAGGATCCACTCATTCATACATCTGCATCAACCTACCCATAGAAAGGGGGATACTAGTAGGGGAGAGTGACCAAGACATTCTGGTCACAAATCCATTGGGCCACAGTGTAGTAGTGAACAAAGTGTATAAGGGTTGCTCGTTAAGGATTCAGGGGTATGAATTCTTGGCAGACTTGATTGAGTTGCCCTTCCACGAGTTTGACGTGATTTTGGGAATGGACTGGTTGTCACGTCATCAGGCAATAGTTGATTGCAAATTGAAGAGAATTTCTCTGAAAACTTTGGAGGGAAATGAAATCACTGTTGTGGGTGAAAGGACAGATTTCTTGTCCAATGTCATCTCAGCCACAGTTGCAAGGAAACTAATGAGAAAAGGCTGTGAAGCCTACCTAGCACATGTGATGGATACTAGGCAGGCTAAGCCAGATCTGTGTGACATACCCACAGTAAAAGACTTCCCAGATGTATTTCCTGAAGAGTTGCCTGGTTTACCACCAGAAAGGGAAGTCGAGTTTGCCATTGAGACACTGCCGGGTACAGCACCAATCTCTATTGCTCCTTATAGGATGGCACTCACAGAATTGAAGGAACTGAAAATTCAGTTGCAGGAGTTGCTGGATAAGGGGTTCATACGCCCTAGTGTGTCACCATGGGGAGCTCCAGTGCTGTTTGTAAAGAAGAAAGATGGGACTTTGAGGTTATGCATCGATTACCGGCAGTTGAATAAAGTGACTGTGAAGAACAAATATCCGTTGCCTAGAATTGATGATCTGTTTGATCAGTTGAAGGGAGCAGGACTATTTTCCAAGATTGATCTCAGATCAGGGTATCATCAGTTGAGGGTGAAGGATATAGATGTGCCAAAGACTGCATTCAGGACCCGGTATGGGCATTACGAGTTTCTGGTGATGCCCTTTGGCCTAACAAATGCACCAGCAGCATTCATGGACCTTATGAACCGTATCTTCCATCCATACTTAGATCGGTTCATAGTGGTCTTTATTGATGATATTTTGGTGTATTCCAAGACCAGGGAAGAACATGATGAACATTTGAGGATTGTTCTGCAAACCCTGAGAGAAAAGAAGCTGTATGCTAAGTTGTCCAAGTGTGACTTTTGGTTGAATAAGATTGCATTCCTTGGACACATAGTGTCAGCTGATGGGATTAGAGTGGATCCCAAGAAAATACAAGCAGTGATGGAATGGAAGCCTCCCAGAAATACAATCGAGGTCAAGCTTCTTGGGGCTAGCTGGGTATTACAGAGATTTGTGAAGGGATTTTCCTTAATAGCCGCTCCAATGACCAAGTTGTTACACAAGAATGTCGATTTGACTGGAATGACAAGTGTCGCACAGCTTTTGAGAAGTTGAAGGCTATGTTGACAGAGGCACGGTGTTAACACACACCAATGTCAGGAAAGGACTTTGTGGTCTACAGTGATGCCTCTCATAATGGGTTAGGGTGTGTATTGATGCAAGAGGGGAAGGTGGTCACTTATGCCTCCAGGCAGCTAAGGCCACATGAACAGAATTGCCCTACCCATGATCTAGAACTTGCAGCAATTATCTTTGCACTGAAGATATGGAGGCACTACTTGTATGGTGAAAAGTGCTACATTTACACAAACCACAAAAGTCTGAAATATTTGCCAACTCAGAAGGAGCTCAACCTTAGACAGAGGCGATGGATTGAGTTCCTGAAGGACTATGATTGTGTAATTGACTACCATCCTGGGAAGGCAAATGTAGTTGCTGATGCTTTGAGCAGAAAATCCATCACAGCTTTGAGATCATGGAATGCCCGTCTATCTTTGGTTCGAGATGGAGCTATTTTGGCTAAGTTGCAAGTGAGGCCAAACCTGCTACAGCAGATTTTAGATGGGCAAAAGGCAGATGAAAAGTTAATGGCTATTGTGAACAAAATCTCAGAGGGAAAAACAACTGACTATGAGGTGAAAATAGATGGGTGTCTGTACTACAAAGGAAGAGTATGTGTATCGAATGATGGGGAATTGAAAGCCAGTATTCTGAAAGAGGCATATGCCAGTGTTTATGCTATGCACCCAGGAAGTATAAAAATGTATCATGATCTAAAGCTTCAGTATTGGTGGCCTGGTATGAAGAAGGACATAAGTGACTATGTGACTAAATGCTTGACATGTCAGTAAGTCAAGGCAGAACATCAAGTTCCATCAGGTTTGCTACAGCCTATACGCATACCTGAATGGAAATGGGATCCGGTCACCATGGATTTTGTGAGTGGTCTACCTTTCACCCAGAAGAAACATGATGCAGTATGGGTGATAGTAGATAGATTGACAAAGTCAGCACACTTTCTACCAGTTAGGACTGACTACTCACTAGAGAAATTAGCAGAATTGTATATCAGTGAGATAGTTAGATTACATGGAATTCCACTTTCCATCATATCTGATCGAGACCCAAGGTTTACATCGAGATTTTGGAAGAAGTTGCATGAGTCCTTGGGTACACAACTCCACTTCAGCACAGCTTTCCATCCTCAGACGGATGGGCAATCAGAAAGAGTAATCCAGGTGAACAATTGAAACCAATGGAATTGATACAAATATTGAATTAAAATGATAATAATAACATGAAATATATGTCAGGTCCTTGAGGATATGCTGAGGGGTTGTGTCATTGAGTTTGAGGGAAGTTGGGATAGATACCTCCCACTGGCAGAATTTGCATACAACAATAGCTACCAAGCTAGCATCCAAATGGCCCCGTATGAAGCACTGTATGGGAGAAAATGCGTAACTCAGCAGGCCGGATCGACCTGCGAAGACAAACCTGTAGGGCCGCACTTGGTGAAACAGATCGAGGAGAAAGTAAAACTAATCAAAGCCAATCAAGGTTGCCTCGATAGATGTAAATCTTATGCCGACTTGAAGAGAAAAGAAATAGAATATGCGGTTGGCGATAAAGTGTTCCTCAAGGTGTCACCGTGGAAGAAGGTACTGAGGTTTGGAAGAAAAGGTAAGTTAAGCCCTAGGTTCATTGGCCCATATGAAATCATTGAACGTGTGGGTCCAGTAGCCTATAGGCTAGCTTTACCACCAGAACTGGACAAGATACACAATGTGTTCCACGTGTCTATGTTAAGAAGATACCGTTCAGATCCTTCACATGTCATCTCCATGGAAGAAATTGAAGTACAACCGGATTTGACATATGAAGAAGAACCCATAAGGATCCTAGCTCAGGAAGTGAAAGAGTTGAGGAATAAGCAGATTCCACCGTGAAAGTACTTTGGAGGCACCACAATACCAAGAGGCAACATGGGAAAATGAAGAGACGATGAGGCAACAGCTTCCTCAACTGTTTGCATCAGTAAATTTCGAGGATGAAATTTAAATTAGAGGAAGAGTTGTAACACCCTCCCGGTAGCAACTCCGTACATTCTACTATTCCTGACTGGTCGGTCCCACACTAGAACGTCCTAAAAATATTTAAATTAAAGTCAGGAATCAAAATAAACTCAAATATAAAAAAGAAAAATTTAGGAAAAATTTTAGAAATAAAATACAACCAAGTTAAATGAGCCTGCCCTAGCGATGGGTAACCTAGTGAGAAGTTGCGTTCTCGCAACTAGAGCCCTAGACTGTGGGAAAAATTTATAAAATAATTTTTGGGACTCCAGAGAAGGGTCATTGAGGTTCCTATGGCATTAGAATGCCAAGAAAATATTTAGAAAAATTTTTCAATCGGTACAGACAATTTTGACTCGTTAAGCCATACGGAGGGCATTTTGGTCATTTTGCCTTCAGAGGCGATTTTTGGCCGACTTGTCCAGTTAAGTAAATAATTATTTTGATTTAAAATGTGAATAAATATTGTTGAAAAATTGAATTGAGAATGAGTAGAAAAGAAAGAAAAGAAAAATAAAGGAAATTAGGGATAATGACATCACATGATGTCATTCACTTACTCCCAACCAATCAAATTTCAACAAGTTATTAAACACCACTTAAAAGAGAATAAAATGAAGAAAATAACAAAAACTATTCTGCCATCTTCTCCCATCAAAACCAGCCGCACCACATAGCCATGAAAGTCATCCATTTCTCTTTTTCCTTCTAGCTTGGATTTCTCTCTATTCTTACCCCAAAACCCTTAGGTCCCTTCACTAAAATTTGTCACCCAACCTTGCTAGAGTGTTTGGCAGCCAAGAAAACAAAAGAAAGTGAAGAATTCATAAGAGAAAACTCTGCCCTACTAAGGTTAGTGCTTATTTATGCATATATCTCTCTTATTCCATGTTAGGGACTTAAAATGAGTATGAAATTATAAATTAAATGAAATAAAACTTATGTGTATGTACACCATGGAATTCGGCAGCCCTAAAGAAGGGATAATATTGATTGTTTTGATGGGCTTAGAGTGGACTAGAGATGTGATGCATGCATTTTAGATCATCATTTAGGAGTAATTTTTGCACATAATTTACCCTTATTCATAGCTATTATTTTAGATATTAGTATATATTTAGTCAATTTTGCAATTTTCACTTTTCTTAGTTTAATTTTTGGAATTCATTTGTTTTGTAGGATAAATTTGGAGAAATTTGATGTATTTTGATCAGAGTAGCCATTTGGAGGAGATTAAAATCGAATTGCAAAAATTTTGAAGTTGAGTAAAAAAATGGCCGAGAGCGACACAACCTGCAGCACAACCTAATTAGCTTATGTCGCGCAGTTGTGTCGATCGTCGATATTCACGAGAGCGACACAACCCGCGACACAACCGACTCGGCTTATGTCGCTTTTATCGAAAATTGTTGACGTGGCATTTCGCTACTCCTTTTACCTCACCTTTTCTCGATCCTTCCCTTTACCCATTCTAGAACAAATTCCTTAGCGTATATTAAGACCCATTTTATCTGTTTCTTTCGATATAGAGAGCAAGGGAGGCATTTTTGGCAAGATTAGAAAGAGAGATGGGAGCACTTTCTGCATTTCTTTTTCCAAAGAATGCAGATCACGTTTTCAAGACTTTTGTGCAAAGAATCTGCAAATTTGTCGGGTTTTTCTACCCTTTAGCTTACATTTCCATTATTTCTTCATTTCTTCATTTGGGTTTGTCTTTAAACAATGATTTGTGAGTAGTTTATTGAGATTCTAGAGATGGGTTTGTAAATATTGATTTGTTTTGTGGTTTTGAACTGATTTAGCCATTTAAATGAAGATTGTTATATTTTGATTTATTGCTTGTGTGCTTATTTCCTTGCTTGATGAATGGGCCCTCATTAAGTTAAGTTTTAATCCTTAATAGATGGACTGAAAAGTGAATATTGGGGATAGATAATCTTGCAATAAACTTTATTTTCTTGGTGTTAGAAATAAGCTAAGAAGATTAAGGGGAACTTTCCAAAAATCAATTAGAGCATTAATTGGGTTTTTGTTAGATTTGAAATACCGTGAAAACAGGGTTTGATTTAATGAAAACCAATTTTGAGATGCTTGAAAAAGGTTTCAAAAATTTAAGAATTGATTTCCCTCAAAATTGCAATTCTCATGTGTTTGGCTAAATTAGGGAAAAATCACATGCAAACAATATTGAAAAAATCCAATCTCTAGAATCAATTTATTTTTCATTGAAATTAGATATAAATTCTCCAAACCTCATAAATAGCAATTTAAATTTAAATCCAATTTAAATCCAATTTCTATAATCACTTTATTTTTATTTTTATTGAATTTAGATTTAATTCCTCTCAATTTCATAAATAGATATTTCAAATTAATTTTTGGGTAATCTAGTTTAATTAATTTTAGTTAATTGATTGATCTAGTTTTAATTCCTCAAATACCAATTTTAATTCCAAATTTCATTTTACATCTTTAATTTTTGTCTTAATTTTAATTTTTAGATTTTATTTTTAATATCTTTTAATTTTTGTCATTCTAATTTGCTTATACTTTTATTTCCAATTTAAGCACAATTCCCTGTGGGATCGATATCAATTTTTAAAACTATACTACTGTGACCCGTGCACTTGCGGACACACCGTATCAAGATGATGTTTAAAGTATATATATATATATGGATAATGAATTAGTGAGTTTAACTAAGGTATCTTGTGTGAATTTGAAATGGGGAATTAGGGTTTTGGAGAGAAACTTGGACTTTGCTTATGTAATGGTGAATGAACATTCTAATGGTCAATTAGTGACCATTTGAGGTAAGTTGACCATAATTTGGAGTGAATTATAGTATGACAAACTGATTTGGTATGCTGCCTAGTGAGAGCAGCAGGTGTGGCTATGAGTCCAGCCTGTTTGGACAGCCATAACTTTGGCTGTGTAGGTTCAATTGGTGTTTGGCCAATTGGACATAAAACTAGACACATAATGGCACAATTTTGGTGAAGAAACCATGCCCAAAAGACCAAAGCAAGTGGACCAAAAACTTGCCCCAATCCGGATGTCCTGCAACCAGATTCTACAGAATGACCAAATGAACAGTGATTGTTCATTTGGCCATAACTCATTGTAGAATGGCCCAATTGACCTAACATTTTTACAGCAACAAGTTAAGATATAGAACAACAACTTTCATGAAGAAACCTACCCCAAATTATGACCAGAACTTATCCAACAAGGCAGTTGCAGTTACTGTTCACTGCACTGTAGATATGGTCAGTTCTGAAATTTTTCAATCCGGCCAGTTGTGGTTTTTGGACCATAACTTGAGCTACAAAACTCCAAATGGAGTGATTCCAAAAAAGAAATTCAACTAGACAAAATAAGGAACAACTTTCATGTTTATCATTTTCTCAAATTCCCACTGCAACAGTAACTAATGGAACAGTAAATTTAGGGTATAAAAACTGAAAATTCTGCTCCATTAGTTTTAAGCTTAGAAATGGTATTGGTGATTAATGCCAACAAGTTTTGAATGCAAAATGTGGTATGTTGGGAGTGTTAAAACCAATGTACCTATTTTCTATGCAAAAGTCAACATTTTTGTTGACTAATGAGGTGAATAGTAACACCAAAGCTTGAAATTCAAAAATTACAAAATTCAAAAGTATCAAATGCCCTAGTATACCTAACAAGATTGGTTTGGATAGTTTGGCATGACAATAGGGTTCAGTTAGCAGTACTACACATGGCATTAAGCCATTCTGTGATTTCATGGCTTTTAGCCATTCTGACATTGTGTTGATATTTGGCCTTGTGCATATTGTCATTACAGCTTATTAGCTGTTCTGTTGCACACCGCGAGATGCATATGTGACCGATAGTGTGACGGCCCGAGGTACTAGATACCCAATGCCAGTTTACCCGTTTATCCAGTCCAGTCGTCCAGTATAGGTTACTTGGGCAACCAAAAGAATGAACGTGGATAAATTTAACGAAATAATGAATATAACAAGTACAAAACAAGTAAGACATCGATACATTCAATACATATTTATTTCTGTTATTTCCTTTTATTTTATTATTGGCACCACTAAGCATTATTGCTTAGCGCGTTGCTTTTGCCACGCGTGAGTTGGAGATCTTGATCGAGAGCCCAGTAGACCACAGACTGGGTGAGACCTCCTACAGCTTTGCATAGTGTCCGTGTCATCTCACCATCTTCAGTGCATTGGTAGGACACTAGGTTTCATTTTGGTACTTTGTAATTAACTTTTATTTTCTTTTGTGTAAATGGAACTTATGTAATGTATTTTGATGTTAACATAAATAGTGAAAAATTGTGTTTATGAATGGAAATTAAGAAATTTTCTTTTTTATTATTATTATTATTGCTTGTATATGAATGCTATGAGAAATGAATGTTTGAGTAATGGAAAGGTTGTTGAAAAATAATTGAGACCTTGTTGATGATTATTGGAGTTGAGAGTGATTGGATATGAATATTGAAAGTGTTTTTCACAGGTTCCGAAGAACTGTTTTCTCCATTTTTAGCCGGTACTCTGCCGGATTCTCTATAAATTTTCGGAACCTCAAATAAATTATAATTTCAATAAATGACTTAAATGAATTATATTTCACAAGTTATATTCAAAACTATGATAAAAATTAATTAAGATAAAATAGAGTGTTCCGGTACATCGTGTGACATAGCTTACTCGGATATACTGTAGACGAGTAAGGGATGTCACAATGAGAATTTCACACTTGTTTATTCCCAACAATCTCGCCCTCAAGTGTGAATTTCTTCTACATTGGGCATACTAGACTTGCTCCCCCTCAAATGGAAGTCTTTTTCATCAAGAGCCCCAATTACTTCACCAAACCCCCCAATTACTCCTCCAAACCCACTAGAGCAGCATGGGTCTACCAGGAGTCTCTCGACTCTTCCCATCCATATGTCAAAGCATCACGGGAATCACCGACCACCGTTTTCATACTCATTCTTGTCGAACCATCAACACTGATATCACTTGTTATAGATCTAAGGAGCCAAAAACATCTAGGGAGAATTCTTCTTGATGGGCCTTATGAAAGAACACACTTATGAGCTTGACAGCATATCTACCCAAAACCTTAAAATAATGGGTCTATTGGTCCTTCCTACTTCTATGTCTCTTACTCATCCCATCTTTTTCCGATGTGGAAATTCCACACTTGTATATTCCCAACAGGTTTAAACATATTAGTTTTCGAGTCATGCTATACAGTTAACAAGTTGATCTTTAATTTTATGATTCATTCGAGTTTTATGCATGTTGAAATAGCTCATGAATTGCTTTGGATTGAATAGAATTGATGATTCAGATCAAAACTAATTTTATTGCCCGCGTATTGGTGGCTTATTTACTTTTTTTTTTTTTAACAATGTAATTTAATGATTATTTTGTATATCTATAATCATACAAATTAGAAACGAATTAAAAACAATTGATAAACGTAAATTACAAATGGATAACTTTCTATTTTTAAATTTTGCTCCAAATAATGGTGCTAAATTTTACATTGGAATACAAATAGATTACTATTAGACTTTTGAAATGGATTTAAACTCCGTTTGTAAATGCAAAAATTAGTTAGCTTTCGTTATAATATTCAAAGCAAGTTTAGAAATGGACATGCAGTTCATTTCTACACTTAGTATATAATTAATATTGTTAATTTGATTGCATGTATAGAAATGGTCATGCAATCCGTTTGTAATTTACAAATGAAAAGGTAATTTGTTCATAAATTCACAGCGTACTTATTTTTATTTTATATTATTTATTATTAAAGTTAAAAATAGAAGATTGGGTTGTTTGTAATTTATAAATAGACACTTATTTAGTTCCTAAAATCATATTTCTATTTGAAATATTAGAAATTGAGTAATTGTCCATTCATAAAATACAAATGGATAGTTGCTCTATTTCTAATTCCACTGTGTATCGATAATAAAGAAATAATCATAAACTTTAGAAATAGATTAAAAACAAATTAATCTGTTCGTTTGTAATGGACAGTTATTCTATTTCTATAAAAAAAATAATTATTTTTTATTTTTCTAACATCTATAATTACAAAAACTCTTTTTTTTTTAAAAAAAAAAAACTTTTGTTCTCTCACAAATTATTATTATTAGTTATATTTATATATTTTTTAAGAGTTAGATATATATTTTGAAAAAAAGATAAAAAATATATATATATGTACCATTTATTTTAAATTTTTTTAAAAAAAATTGATTAATGTTTTTTTAATTATATACCATATGTGATTTTGTTAAGTACTTTATCCCTAATATATATATATATATATATATATATATATATATATATATATATATATATATATTGTAAAAAAATTGATTAATATCTCTTTTAATATATGTTATGTGTCATTAGGTAGCTTAATTTTATAAGCCATTTATGCTATCCATTTCTGATTTCACAATATATTGATAATCAAAAAATAGATTTAGATATTAGAAATGGATTAAAAACATATTAATTCGTTCGTTTGTAATTACCGTTTTTAATGGATAATTGCTCTGCTTATATAAAAATAATTATTTTTATTTTTCTAACATCTATAATTATAAAAACTTCAAAAAAAAGAAAAAAAAAAAAAACCCTTCCTCATCTCTTAAATTCTAGCCAGCTATTTAACATTCTTCCTTGGAACTATCACGCAGGATAAAGGCTTTATTAGCTGTTGGACAACATATATAATAGCGATTAAAATATCTCCTTCTTTTCCCTACTTTAATCTAAGCATTTGAACGTGAAATCCACAAATTCAAATCTTACATGACGTCTTCCTTTCATCTAAGCATTTGAACGTGAAATCCACAAATTCAAATCTTACATGACGTCTTCCTTTCGCCTATAAACGTTTAACCATGGGAGTTGGAGGACTGTTGGCAGTATGAGCTCTGGGACTGAATGGATGTTCCATGCCGATAAGTTGAACAAAAGCCCCCCCTCTTATTGTACGATTTTCTTCAGCTCCAGTTTTTTCTATCTTGGTACCAATCTTGCCACCCACAACTTGCTCTGAGCCAGATACCTGCAGCCAATTATGGTTTTGCTTAACATCAAATGCAAGATAGCTAGTTTTCTCTTTCCATCCCTCTGCTGAAACAACCTTTCGTGCATCAACTTGAAGGAAAAATGAGAAAGATCCTTCAGCAACTAGGACTAGGAGGAGCAAGAACAACCATTTCGTGATCAAGCTGCATCACTAAAATATCTAGATAATCATATATATATATATAGTTTCAAAATATATAAAATCAATAAATTTCATATGAAGTAAATAAATAAATAAATAATGCGAAATTACCCCTCCATGACCAATTCTGGGTATTGCTTGATTTGCTTCCTTTTTTTTTTTTATAAGCAAGCAATTTTATTAGTAATAGACTTGTGTATACGAAGATTAGCTAATACGAATTAGAGTTATATATAAACTTTATTATGAATGAAGTCAAGGGAATCCCATATGGCAAGTAAAAAAAAACTTAGACCAAGTCTACCATAGACCCAAAACATAAATATGTGGGACTCACCCATTTAATAGATGAGTCCCACCATACATTCTGTGTCTTGAGTCCATATAGACTTGATCTAGGCAAGAAAAATCCCATGATTGTCATCTTTTCCAACCCTTTGACGATGTTTAATAATTTTCGTATTAAAACTCAACTTAGATTATTAAATTAATCAGAAGAAAAAGGTTTGCAACAATTTGATTATTTTGATATAAGAAAATTTTATTTTTTTTATAGCAGGTAAGTAAATTTAAAGTACACACACAATCGTATAATTACACAATATAAAAAGAAAAAAATAACACAAAATTTACGTAATTCGACCACAAGTCTACCTCCCATATTGTTTTCTGAAATGCCTCGTAAGTTTGCCACAAAAGGCAGAATAACATAATATTTATATTGATTCATATGTATTAGCCCATGTTCTCCGCTACCACTACAAAATTAATGAGGGAATGTAAATTGTAGAGTGCTCACTTAACTCATCATATGGAAGGCAAAGAAGCACCACCTCAACTTGGTGAGGTGGACTCCCGGCTCATGTAATAATTTATGCTATTTTAGTGGATTAGCCTCGTATATGCGAGTAGTCTCATTTGTATGTGCGAGTATGAAATACCACATGATTAATTTAAAAAAAAAAAAAAACTTTTAATGTCCGAGCCATTAACAAGATGTCACTTTAAAAGAGTTGGAATTCTCAGAATTCTAATCTTGATCCTTTTTGGGTGGGTGCTGCCATGGGAAAATCCTTTTCTTTTTCAACCTCACTCTTAAATGAAACTTCCTCAAAAAATTCCATAAAAATACTTTTGAATAAATAAAATTAATCTTAATAAATGAGTCAAAATCAGAAATTCAAATTCAATTGTGGAATCTTGAGTAAGGATGACTTTCACCGTAGGAAAGAAGGACAATTGACAATTTGACACCATTTTGCGTATACTCACCAATCGTTGAAGGAAATTTCCTTCCATTTATTGGAGGTGGCCTTCAAAGAAATTTCCATTAAGAGATTAAGGTTTAAGTATCAACGATTCTATTTTCTTCTCCAATGAAAATATGTGTTAAATTGTGAGTACCATGATAATCTGCCCCTGTAGGAGCATAGAGTAACTAATTAACCTCCCTACCTCTCATTTATATTATAAAACCCTTGTTCCAGTGAATGAAATCTTATTGAAATATGGGATTCTCAAATGGAAATTAAATAAATTTTTGTTATAATAAATAAAAAAAAAGGAGATTTAATTAGGGGTTTGAATTATTTCAAATTGTAAATTATTTAAGATTGTGGGTCATCTTGGGTCTTATCTTTTTTCGTGTGAGCTCAAGTCTAGTCATTTCAATTGTTGTTTTTTTTATAAATAAATAATTTTATTAATATTTTAAAAGTCAGAAAAAATTTAGCATAGAACCTCAAACTAAATCTCAGCCATCAGGCCTCCTCAAAAAAATCAACATAAAGAAAAAAATATTAAGTGAAAAAACCTGACAAAAGGATCAATTACGGGAGGTTATATTCATATTATTCATAGTGTTCCTATACATAAAAAAGAAAATAAAATAATTCATTCCAGTTGAGTTTAAAGTTGCAAGTTGTTTTGAGTTGATCACTCAACTTAAACAAATTAATTTTTGAGCCATAGGTTATGAAGTTGATCCTTAATTTTAAGAGCCATTCGAATTTTGTGCAAGTTGATATGAGTCATGACTTGCTTTGGGGTAAGATGAAATTAAGATAATTAAGTGTCAATATCAATGTAGAGAGATGTATTTGATGAGATTAACAATTGTGTAATTCTTGATAGTTTTTAGGATATATATTAAACCTTGTCAAGTCTAATGGTTAGATATTAAAATTATATTTTTTTATAGTATTTTATTATTTATATTTTATATGTTGACTAAAAAAATTTTATTTCGTCACTAAATTTATTACTTTTTGCCCTAATAAAAAAAACTTTTTTTTTTTTTTTTTATTTAAAAATTATATAACTTTTTTTTTTTATTTATATTTATATATATATACCCCGATTTAATAAATAAAAAAAAAAAAATAAATTATTTTAATAATTTAATAATTTAATTTATTTAATTTTTAATAGAACAAAATGAGTGGAGAGCATATTAGAAATAGTTTAAACAATTTATTTCTTTAACTATATTAATTAAATAGAATAGCTAGAACAGTTTTTGAATTGTAATGAAAAATTGAACAATTTTTTTGATTTAGAAAATGAATGTGAAATTGGGGCAATACAAGGCACATGCATAAAAGTTCTCGATTATAATATTATGAAAACTAGAATTTAGAGTTGAAGAAATCTATAGTTGACAAGATTCTTGAACCAAATTTTCTTAAAGCAAAACAAATAATGGATCTGACGATGGTTTACGCTTATTTCTTTAGTGTTATAATAGGCACGCAACTCTAAGTAACACACATAATCACACAATCATATAATATAAGAAAAGAGAAGAAAAATAATACAAAATTTACGTGGTAAACCTAGGGTCTACATCCACAGGCAAGACGAGAAAAAATTTCAATATGATAAAAAAGAGCAAGATACAATCACTCAGAATTCCCAAATCCTAACCCAATGAGTTTCCCGAATATCTGAATTCTCAAAATATTATAATATTTATACAGGTCCATACCGCTCAAGACATCAGCGGGGAGCTTCGAGCCCAAACCTATTGGCCCATGCCCCCTATTGCCATCACAGATTTTACTTTTTATTCCAATCGAGTGGCAGCGCGAAACTTTTGTGTTGGGTCACAATTCTAGTCCATAAATACAAATCCAAAATTCAACCCACATAAAAATAACATTTAGATATTTGCTACCAAGAGGAAACCATTGATTATGATGAATACTTCTACAAAGAGAAAGATCTGCAGTAATCTTAAACATCCTCTCCATCAACAGGCTTGATGTAAAATATTTATGGAAGAACAGAGCCTACAGAAACAGGGAAGATCCCAGCATTAAATATTAGAAGTAAAACAGGAAACATCAGAAGAATATTTACCCAACTGATTTTAATTATATGATTTTGAAGACAGCTCCATACTAATATACACTTCAAACTTTAATGAAAAGGGGTTCATTGCATAGCTTTGATTATGCAAATGTGAGCATCGAAATTTATTAAATAAATGGCAGGATATTTCCATTCCATATTTTGGATGAAACCATCACAAGGTGAAAACAACCTGCTTTGAAAATCTAGCGAAGAAAAAGATGTGTTCGCATTATTGTACCTTCATAGATTCTCAACATGAGAAAAGAATATTATTCCATAAACATCTTCAATCTATGATCTTGACCGCAATAAACCTACCAAATAGAAGTTTGATATCAAAACATAAAGAAGGAACTAAAGAAAAATATTATTTTGCTGAAACACTTGGCATTACACTTTGTTCCCTGTTCTTGATTATTTATAATAAGGCTAACACTAATTATAGATGTAAGAGGCATGTGAAGATGATAAGCATTCCAAAACAAATCTTCCCTGGAATCTTTGTAATATGAAATAACTGATTCCTGGTGTCTGAAATTTAAGACAACACCAATGCAGAATGCTCAATTGGATGTTAATTTGAGAAGTAGCATGTGTTAATAGTTATATTTATATAATATCAAATCATATGCAAATTACTACAAGAAACTTCAATTTAACATAACTGCAATAATATAATAGCATGCTGAAAATCTCAATATGACAAGAAATGATCTAAGTAATACCTATATAAAAGTTAATTCCTTGAGTTTGCTTGCCAGATTGAACTCCATTGCAATCTTGCTCCAATCTCAATAATGCAAGATTTCACTCTGCATATCTGTTCATGCAAGTTCCAATCTGCTTTACAATAAAAAAATAACCGAGTTTCAAGGGAAGAAACAAATGAAATAGCTTGAATCTGCTTGATGTACTTAATATTGTAGGCAGAGTAATGAAAAAGTACATGATAAACCATGTTAACATTTCAAGTTAAGAGTAGCAGAATTCACCTTGCTAACCTATCTTAATTTATAGGACATCTGTGAATGTCTGGCATGTATGCAAATGAGTAGTTGTTGCAGCATAAGCACAATGAAGTCCCCCAAATGGGCAGGACATAAACCATTGTAGATATTGGCAACGAACAGAGGCCATTTCATTCCATCTCACGAATGAACAGATCTGGCTTGCTGCAGCTGGTTCTTTCTTGAGAGATCACATGCTCAGGATTGGAACTAAAGCATTCTCATTACAGATCAAGATTTTTATTTTCTGAAAAACCAAAGCGAAAGACCTCTATAAGCTTATTGATATTTAAGGTGTTTATGAGGAAGAAAATTAAGGTAAAGACTTCATTAAAAAAAATAAATAAATAAAATAAAATATTTGGAAAAAATAACCAAGTGATATGACATACCACAGAATCTAGTGAAAACTTGAGTGCATCTAAAAGGCAACTCTTTTTGTCTTCCTTGAGAAAAGCCAACAGTCAAAATCTTATATCTTGCTTCTTAGCAGAACAGGAAATGATAAGAGTTTTCATGAACATCTCTCATGGGATATAAGAGTATTGCAATATATTGACAACCTGCAACATCCGAGCAAAAGCATACATTAAAATCCAAGAATACTAATGAAAAATCTAACATAAGAATTACAATATACAGAAAGGATGGAGATCAGGTAGAAGAAAGACATACGCAAAGAAAGCATGAAGGGTTCTTCCAGTCACACTTGATACCACACATTTCATAGATTCACTGGTTCATTAATCACTGATTCTAATGCTTGGGATGTGAGCAATCTTGTGCCTATCTGCACCAGCCACATCATTGCGGCATCGTTCTGACAGCTGAGGACAGTTATCAATCTCCAAAACTTGCAATGCAGTGAGGTTGCCCATCCATTCCGGTAAGGACATCAAATTAGGGCAACTTTTGATTGAGAGTTTCTGCAAAGTGGTAACATGTTGAAGCCCCTCTGGGAGACGGGTCAACTTCTGAAAATTTGTGATGACAAAGTGCTGGAGGTTTCTAAGCCACTGCCACTGAGTACCACTATCATTCTCATCATCCAACAATTGCTCCTTGCACCCTTCAATGTTAAGAACCTGAAGGGAGGTTAAATGTCGAATAGCATTAGACAGAGTTGTTATTCTTAGGCAATCCACAATGACTAGATGTCGGAGAGAAGTGAGGTTTTGCAGTAACTCCTCTGGTAGAAATTCTAGATCCTCTATTTTCTCAATTCTCAGGGTTGTCAATCGAGAGAGAGGAGGACATTGTGACACCGAAATCTTGACCTTCAGTATGTCCTCCAATGACTTCATGCTGGCATTTCTCACTTCCAATCTTTCCACAGATGGAATCAATGGCATTGAAGCCAAGCTATAGCAAGACTCAATCCACAAATCAGCAAGACGGTGAAATTGAAGCAACTCAGGCACTAAAGATTCCCTCCACCATCCCTTCAGATTTGGGCAATTCATGAGCATGAGTTTCTCTAGTGAAGGAAAGAATAATGTGGATCCTGACATGTCATTACTTTCTATGTACTCCAAATCAGAGAAGTTCTTAAATGTCAAACTTTGAAGCGAACGGAACTGATCTAGTGCTGGGACACATTGGCATTTTTTGCAGTTATCAATCTCAAGGATCACCAAATTAGTAAGGGAAGAAACCCAGCTCGGAAACTTCACTCTTCCACACCCATTCACTGTCAGGCATTTTAAATTTAGGTGCGGCTGCAGCTCTTCTATTGATATTTCATCATCATTTACACCATTGTCCACATCATCATCACCATCAAGACCCAATTTCCATGATAATAGCAAGGACCGAAGGTGTTGCTTGTCTTTCAAGTTGGCCGCCTCAAATTCAGATGCTGGATTTTTTACATACAGCAGATTTAAGATTTCCAGCCTTCCTCTCAAGTTCTCCAAGTCATGTAACTCACCAAGCCCACCACTATGCTTGGAGATGCCATTATCTTTTGCCACTATGAAAGTTGACAAATTCTGGAGAGATGTCAGTTTTCTAAGTCCCCGAGGCATGTGAGTCAAACCATCACAACCCCCTATGTTCAGAAGCCTCAGACTGACCAATTTTTTGATACGTTTTGGCAACTGCCTAAGCCTTTCACACTTGGTCAGTTTGAGCACTTGCAGGGTTTGGAGTTTAGTTATGGAATCAGGAAGCAATTCAATGCCCTTGTTATGAGAAAGATCAAGATATCTTATGTGCTTCAATTTGGCAATACTACGTGGAATTGTCTCAACTCCAGAATTATGCAAGTTTAGCACTCTCAAACGTTTCAAATTAGAAAAAATTACATGGCAGTGATCTTCCTCACTTTTACAAATTGGCGCAGCAAAAGTTCGTACCTTCCTTGCATTAAGCAAGGAAGAAGACACATGCCCCCATGAGTCTAATTCATCAACAAAAAATACATGTCGAACTCTTTCATCAATACATTCTGCTTTCGAATTTAAAAGTGTACTCTCTCCTCCAGCCACTAATGCAGCAAGATCATGCATTAGATCATGCATTTTACAACTTGTTACACCAAATACATCCACCTCTTGCACTTGAAAGAATGACCTCCAAAGAAGGTCTGTAAAATATTCAAAACCTATATCTTCAAGACATCGTCTTGAATCTGATGATTTGATATATCCTTGAGCCATCCAAAGATATATCAATGATTCTACATTGATTATATAGCCCTTTGGAAATAAGCTACAATAGGCAAAACAACGTTTCAAATGTGAATGGAGATGATCATAACTCAACTTAAGATTTGGTAAAATACCATCCTCTTCGTGATCTATGTTTATGAGTTCTTCATCTTTAAAGGACTGCCACTCAGATATTGTATTTTTAAAATACAACAAACGGCCTATTACTCTTATGGCTAAAGGAACTCCAGCACACTTTGCCATAATCTCCTTTCCAATTCCCTCATGGCTTGAGCTTGGAACTTGCCCCTGTTTAAATGCCATATCTGTGAACAGGGACCAAGAATGAACATCATTTAGACCTTTTAATTCATAGATCGAATCCGACTGTATCATGTCTGCAACATTTTTTAGGCGTGACGTTACCAGTATTCTACTTCCTCTAGCACCACCAGCCAACAATTCCTTCAAGTGAAACCATCTTTCCCAGTTCTCATTCCACATATCATCCAACACAAGCAAATACTTTCTTCCATTAATTTTGTCATGAAGAAGATTTTTCAAAGTATTCATTTCAAGGTCTAAATGTCTCTCACCAGTAACAGATTCTAAAATCTTTGCCACTATTAATCTTACATCAAAATGATCAGAAACAGAAACCCATAGTTTGAGCTCAAAATGGGTCTCTATTATCTCATCACTGTACACAAATTGAGCAAGCGTTGTCTTTCCTAATCCTCCAATACCAACAATAGAAACAATTGACACATTCTCTTCATAGTTGGACAATAGGATTTTTATAATTTCATTCTTATCATTTTCTCTACCAACAACTACTTTGGGTGCAGATGAATGAGTTTGCTCCCTTTCTTCAGATTTTAAATGTTTCTTCAAGCAACCCTCCTCTAAGTAGAACATTGATCTATTTTCGTGAATACCCTTTAGTCTATCTCTAATGGCCTTGATTTCAAAAGCCATTTTGAGACCATAAGCAAACTGATTAGAACTAGAAAAGAAAAGGCGTACCTCCTTCGCTATTCCACACCCTTTCATCACTTGTTGCCGTAAAGCATGTGCGGAAAATTCATCTAACAAGTCTTCTGCATCGTACAATGCTTCTTTCAACGATTCAACCCAAATCTTGACTTGGTTGCTCTTTGAGTACTGCTCCTCAGCATCAAGAACCACAGCTTGAATCATTGAAACAGTGTTCTCAAGCTTCTTAAGTTCAGCTTTGACACCTCCCCATAAGCCAATCGTACGAATGTGTCGAGAACCCAGTTTTGTAATGAGTTCCCCTGCTACGTTGGAGATGATCCCTTCTGCCATTGCTTCTCAATTGAGTAGAAAATAAAGCGTGATTCAGAGCGTTGAAGATTAGATCAGTGCAGAGGATGACAATGTCAGATCATAGGCAGTAATTTAATTTATAATTACAAAATCAAAAATTTAATCAAATTTCAATTTCAAAAAAAAAAAATAAAACACTTAAGAAGATATAAAAATAAAAAAAAAAAATTAACGCTTAAAGAAAATAATTAAGAGAATGCGCAAAATGTTTTCAATTTCCCAAAAAAATTATATTGTTTATTTTCAACACAATTAAAATCTATTGACACTAATTTTATAATAATTAATATTTATTATGTCAAATATATATAATTCATGAAGTGAAGATTTCAAATTTTAAAAATTGAATTTTTGATATAAAATTAATAAATAATTATATATAAATAATAATGATTGTTTTTTAAAATTTTATTAGATAATATTATAAGTTTTTTTTTTGTTTTTTTAAATTTTATTAGATAATATTATAAGTTTTTTTTTTCACACAATAAAAATGATGTATTCACATCAAAATTTAAAATAATTTTCATATAAATTTAATAAAAATAAATTTCGAGAGCCTTTTCTAAGGATGAAATGATTGGAAGCAATAATTCAAATGCATCCATCGATTATTGTCCTTTGTTTTGTCGCCAACTTAGATTTTTATGGAGGAAAATCCCTCATGATTTTTATGCAGGAAAAACATTATTTTTTATTTTATAAAATTTGATCTTATCATTAAAGCTATCATTAAAAGTGCTAAATGATTATAAAATTTAAACATTTGTAAGCTTTTTCAATTTTAATTAAACATTTTAATTTTATAGATTAACCTTTAAAACTTCATATTAATTTAAATTTTATTAAATTATTTAATAAAAAAATAATTTAAATACTTTTCTTATATATTAATTATTTTTTATTTTTTTTAATATCAGTAATTATTCTCAAATTGATAAAAATATCACTTTACTAAATCATATAAAATTTTTATTTATTAAGCCTTAAATTTGAAATAAAATAATAAGATTAAAGAATTGAGATAAAAATATTAGATATATTGTTTGATTATTAAATAATTTTTATTAATATAAAATTAGTTAAAATTAATGAAAATATTAAATTTTTTTGAAAATTAACAACATTAAAGGGATCGGTTAAAATTGAGAATGAGAAAAAAAGATTTAAATTTTTTCATTAATTGATGAATTTAATTATTTTAATTAAATTTATTATTAAAATTGAAAATAAAATGAAAGATTGATGTTCAAATTGATAAAATTAAAAGCTTTCGTTAAAAATTAAAAAAATATATAAAAATTCGAAATTTTTTTATATTTTGCCCATTAGAAATGTGCATGGTTTTATAACTTTTCAAAATGAATAATAATGGAATTGAGAATTATAGAAATGTTAACTATTTCTCCAAATACATTACAAAGATTTTGATATTGTTCATATATAATTTATGAGACTGCAATTATTCAGATGATTAGCGACACATTTGTCGTCTGGGGATGGCCTGCAGAGAAGCTGTCCTTTTTGTTAAGGTATCCTAGGTGAATAATGAGAGTGACTCTTCCATTGTCATTGCTGCACTTCAAAGGAATCGCATACAAGGGATAATTACAGATATTTTGGAGATAGCTAACTCCTTGGAGGAGGTTTCTGTTCGAAGGCCATTGATGCGTCCCACATCGGTTCTGTAGGGAGGTATTGGGTGTTATATATATGGGTTTGTAAACCTCTCCTTATGAGTTAGCTTTTGAGATGGAGTTAGGCAGGTTTATATCATTTGGTATCAGAGCCTCACTCTGTATGGGTCGGTGGGCCATGTACAAAGGTTCCTTGACGTTCTTCCCGAGAAGTCGGGGTGAACGAGTCATGACCCCGGTTCAGTCTAAAGGGGTCGGGATCGGTTCTGTAGAGAGGTCTTGGGTGTTATATATATGGGTTTGCAAGTGAGCTAGCTTTTGAGATGGAGTTTGGCAGGTTCATATCAGCCATGATCAAACAACGCATTATTTTGCTAAGAGATCTTTAAATGATGTAACTTTCCGATGTAATCCGTATTGGCAAAACAATCATGCATCCTTGCATTTGCCATGATTATTGAATTTGAAATGAAGTCCTATCTTGGAGGGGGAAAAAAATGTATTTTGGTTTAAATTTGACATCGCCGGTTGGCCGTTGTCCAAGTGATAAGCATGCTTGATGATCCGTTTCATGAACCGTTCCTATTGAAGAATATCAAATTTCAGTTCTAATTTTTGCTGCACATGCAGAATATGAATTTTCCTCCATTGTTGATCTATAGTACATTTACTTTGTTCTTCTTTAAGTAGGGCCTCAATTATTTTTCATGCCACATGCAGCTGTAGCCGGCTAACAATATATATGTGTACTTACATCTTTTATGTAACAACTCGATATTTTTTTATTTAATATATATATATTATATTTTTTATAATAATTTAAACTATTTTATTTAAGATACTAAATTAGTATTTTCATAATGATTATAATCAAATAAAATGAAACAATAATTAAGTTTCTTTAGGGTATATTTAACTTCATTACTGAAGTCTTATTAAATTTAATTATAATAAAAGAATATTTGGACTTGATTCAAAAACATTAAAAAATTTAAGGACTGGTTATGTAATTAAAAGAAAAAAAAATAATAAAGAAAAATCACACTGACTGGACGTCCAGCAGAGGAAAAAGAAAAAAATAATAATAATATAAGTAAAAGTTATATATATATATATATATAAAAGTTGAAAGGACCTTCTGTGCAGCGGAATTTGAAAGAAAAAAAAAAAGAGAAAAAAAAACAAAAATCAAAAATTTTTAAACGTTGAACAGACCCTTTCATTTTTCTCATCTCTTCTTCTCTCCCTTTCTTTTTATATTTTCTTTCTTCTTTTGCTCCGGCCAATGACCAGCCCACCGCCGACCGGCGAAGACCAAATGCCCAGCATGCTCCAGTGACCATGGGAAGCCAAAAACCAATGGAGTTAGGCAGTGGTAACAGCTTTCCGGTCGTTTTATTGGATCGATGATCCGAGACCACCGTTAGACTCAGGACAACGAAGTCTTTGAGATGAGACCGGCACCACTCCGATCAAACACCATTTAAAAAAGGCGATTATCAGACTGTCTAAATTGCTTGATGAGAATTTTGAGCTTTTTCGATTCCCAAAAATTAAAAATAATTTCATTATAATTATTAATAATTTTTTGACATAATTTAGGTGCGATCGGATCGAAGATAGTTGACCGGCGTTGGGATCGCATTTTTTGCTAAATCCGACTGTCCGGCGGCTATCTCAGAATGTGGTCGATATTATAATCAATCCTAGCATTTTCAGACATCCCGGACACGTCCCCAGGATCGGAATTAGCATAGGCAAACCCGAACCCTACTTTTTCTTAATTATCTTATGCTTGATTTCGATTAAAAATCTATAAAATATTCGTGGTAGGTGAAAAAATTATAATTCCTTTTGCATTAGCTTAATAACATTGCTAAGGACCGCGGGGCAAAATTTTAGAATTTTTAGAGCTCATTTGGGTAGTTTTTGCAAAAGGGTTAGGTATAGGGACTAAACTGTAATTTTTCAAATTATGATGGTTGATTGTTTGGATTGACCCAAGAGGGGCCATGTGATGTGATTGAGTTGTGATTATGTGATTTGTGGATATAGAAGTGTATTTTGAACCCTTTTGCAGGTTGGGTAGGTCCTAGGTATAGGGGAGACTCTGCCGGATTTTCGACACGACTTATGGCGTCTTTGGTCCTTTCTAAACTTGTATTGAGTCAAATATATTAAACAATTGCAATGAAATTGTCAGGTAAGCCGGGACAGCCTTCCTCCTCCGCCCAGCCGCTACAGTCACCTTGGTTCAAGTCTGTGAGTAAAATATTAATTTTAATTATAATTTTAATATTATTATATGTTCAGGCATGTCCATGCATCACTTATAAATATGTATCTATGTAGTTAAACATTAGGCACGTTTTATATTGCATTCTTAATTGATGAAGTGCCATGGATGTCGTTTATGGTAATTTGAAGCAGTGTGTGTGCGTTGGCATGCGTGTGATATGTGGTATTGGATATGGATAGGACGGGTAGACGCAGCTTGAGAGACACTGGCTGGGACTCGGTCCTTTATGAATAAGTCAGGGTAGGTACGGCTCGAGATGATCTCGCTAGCCCCCGCATTTGGTTTATTAAGCGAAAGTCCGACATGAGAGACACTCGCTGGCAGAGGTTGGATTAAGAGAGCTGTATAGGGGATCAGCTCCCATATATGTACTGTTTGAACATTATTGGGTGTGTGAGTGCTTCAAATTACCTTTTTGCTGTTATGATGTGATGTGTATGAAAATTTTGATAGTGTTGCATTCCACTCCTTAGGATGCATTAGCTCTAGGTAGCTATAGAAATTGTAGTTAAAATTGATATTTTACTCTCTGAGTCGAACGCTCACTCCTGTTCACCTTATTTTTCCAGGCTACTGGAGGATTACTTGTTATGACTAAAATACTCATCTTCTTCGCAGGTTAATTAGTAATATCTAATGTATTTTGTACAATTTAGCCAAAATTTTAATTAAGAGTATTTTAATCAATTTGGGACTGTAATATAATATTATGTTGAATTTGTAAGAACATTAAATGCATGTATGTGTGAGTGTGATTGGATTGGATGAGGGAGTTGAGCTCCCATTTGATTTATGACATGATGAGTATGTGGAGGGTGAGTTGAACTCCCCAAATTGTCATATATTGTGTTTACAGGTCGGACGAGTCAAAAACTCTCCATTGTATGGTCCATATTATGGTCGAACTCTGTCCGGTTGAATTCTTGAAATTGGGCTTAAAATGGGCCTTAGGATTGGTTTAAGGAATAGTTAGGCTTACTACGGGCCTCGAGGGCTTTAGGCTGGCCCAAGTCCTAGTGCCGGTCCGGCCCATAAGTTGGGTCGTGACAAATATGGTATCAAAGCTTAGGCTCCAGATTCATAGGGAATATATGTCTAAAGTTTTGAGAAGAGTCTAATATAACTCACATGCGGAGAATAGGGTCCACATTCGTCCTTGCATTGTCATCTTTGCTTATAGTTTTTGCTTCATATAATTGTGCATAAATATGAGTCTATAGAGCTGTTTAACATGCTGTTTTGAATTTTGTGGGCTAATACTACTGAATTTTAGGAAAATGCGTAGAAGCAGAAGAGCTGCCACTGCACCAAAGCGGGATGTGCCAGATGAGGTGTCGACACAGGATGAGGTGCCTGCCCCGAGGAGGCAGGGCAAGAGACCTTGAGCTGCTCAAGTAGAAAAGTAGCCGCCACCAGTACAGGAACAGTCTTTTGTGGCCCAGGGTCCCATGGACCCAATGGCAGCTACCCTAGCCAGATTGTAGAGAACCATCGATATGATGGCACAATATATGGTCCACCCTCCACAATAGCAGCAGCCTACCGCACCAAGAGGGGAACTTTACAAACAAATAATAAATTTTAAGAAGTTGGTGCTTGGTATCTATGATGTAACTGATGATACTTACCGATTTTTGGACTCCTGCAAACAGGTAGGGGTGGAACTGCAGTTAACTGACAAGAGATTGGTAGAGTGTGTGCAGCATGTATTAGGGCCAGTGCCAAGGCATTGGATGATAGACTACGTACTACCTCGTATTGATGGATTATCTTTGTAATGCCCTCACTTTAGGTAGTCCGTATATTCTACTGTTCTGATGACTAATGTCTATTCGGACAGCCAGGATGTCTGAAATTACACTCAAACTAGAATGAGAAAACAAAAATTGACTGAATAAAGACTAAGTAAAATTAAAGAAAAGTAAAAGAAGCAAAGTACAACTCGATTAAAGCAGAGTCAACTGCGATGGGTGGCCGTCTTTGAGAAGCAAATCAGAAAGACGATTGCCAACCTCAGACCCGTGGGGAAACTCTTTGAAATAAATAATGGGACTAAATTGAAGGATTTAGGAGGTCTAAATGACAATAAAAATGTCAAAAAAAATTCAAGAAAATTAAGTTAATCGGTACAGACAGTTATAACTCGATAAGCACAATGAAGGGTATTTTGGTCATTTAAACCCCAGAGTTGAATTTTAACCTAAATGTCAATTAAATTGAGAGAGATTAAAACACATAAAATAAATTAAAATCATGAATTATGGTATGGAAAATGAGAAAAGAAAAAGAAAAGAAAGAAAATCAAAATATATATGAGTTATTACATGAGCATGATGTCAAAATGACATCATTAAAAGTTCTAACCAATTACAATTTAACAAATACTATAAAGGGATAAGAAAGAAGTAAAAAAGGACAAAAATTTTCATCTTCTTCGTTTTTCCTTCTCCATGGTCGAGTCCTGTAACACCCTCCCGGTAACCACTCCGTACATTCTACTGTTCCGGTGACCGGTGTCGGTCCGGACAGCTAGAACGTTCGGAAAAATATTTAAATTAAAGTCGGGAATTATAATTAACTCAAATATTAATGAGAAAAATTTAGTAAAAATTTTAGAAATAAAATACAACCAAGCAAAACGAACCGGTGCCCAAGCGATGGGTAGCAGGAGGAAGTTCTTGTTCTACGAGGAGCCCTAGACAGGAAAAATTATAAAATAATTTTTGGGACTCCAGAGAAGGGTCATTGAGGTTCCTATGGCATTAGAATGCCAAGAAAATATTTAGAAAAATTTTTCAATCAGTGCAGAAATTTTGACCAGTTAAGCCAAGCGGAGGGCATTTTGGTCATTTCGCCTTGAGGTGATTTTTGGCCGACTTCACCAGTTGAGAAAATAATTAATATGACATAAAATATGAATAAATATTACTAGAAATTAAATTGAAATTGAGTAGTGATGAAAGGAAAAGAAAAATCAAAGAAAAGCTTATTTATGACATCTTGATGATGTCATTTATAAATTGTGACCAATCACAATTAAGCAACCCTTTGACTAACAAATAAAAGAGACTAAATAAGACCAAAATAACAAAATTTTAGCAGCCATCTTCCTCACCCAAAAACGTTACATTCTCTCCCAAAACCCTATTCTTCCATGGGAGCTTAATGGAAGCTTGAGACAACCCACCAAATCACCATAAAACCTTTAGTCATCTTCACAAAAATTTGCCCTAGCACCTTGCTAAAGCTTTTGGCAGCCAAGAAGAAGAAAGAAAGTGAAGCTTTCTCAAGCTTGGATTGGTATACAACAAGGTTAGTGCACTATATACCTAAAACTCCTTAATTTCATGAATGAGCACTTGAATTTAGTAAGAAAATGTCATTTAAATGAACAAAATTCATGTGTGTGTGTACATGAATTTTGGCTGCCCTAGTGGAGAAATAGTAAGGAGTGTTTTGATGAGCTTGAAGTGAACTAGAATTATGTTGAAAGTTTATAAACATAAGAATAATAATTTGGTATGCTAACTAAGGCATTATGTAGGAAACATAATGTGAAGCTAGGGTTTTGGAGAGTGAAATTTGGTTTTGGCTTATGAAGTGGTAAGTGAACATTATAAGGGTCAATTAGTGACCATTTTAGGTATGTTGACCATAATTAGAACTTAAAAATAGAATGGCAAAGTGAAAGTAAAATCTGCCCTATGGACAGCAGCATAGGGACTGAAATTTTAGTCCCTTTGCACTGCCATAACTTGGGCAGTGGTAGTCCAATTGTAGTTTGGCCAATTGGACATGAAAATAGGCTTATAATGGAACATTTTTGCTGAAGAAACCATGCCCAAAAGACCAAAGCTAAAGGGTCAAAACCCAGCTCCAATCCGGATTCCCTGCACTGAATTCTGCAGAATTTGACCAAATGAACAGTAACTGTTCATTTGGCCATAACTCACTGTAGATTTGGTCAATTGGTCTGAAATTTTTACAGCAATAAGTTAAGACATAGACAAACAACTTTCATGAAGGAACCTACCCCAAATTATGGCCAGAACCCAACCAACCAAGTGACTCAAGTTACTGTTCCTGCACTGTAGATATGGTAAATTTCTGCAGAATGCAATCCGGACAGCTTGGGTTTTTGAGCCATATCTGGAGCTACAAAACTCCAAATGGAGTGATTCAAAAAAGGAAATTCAACTAGACAAAATAAGGAACAACTTTCATGTTTTACATTTCTTCAAATTCCAACAGTAACAGTGTCCAATGGAACAGTGAAGTTAGGGCACCAAAACTGAAATTTTCTGCTAGTGTGGGTTACACTTTGAAATTGCAAAAACACTTAATGCCAACAAGTTTTAAACACCAAATGTGGTATGTTGGGAGTGCCAAAGTTGATGTACACATTTTTATGCTAAAAGTCAACATTTTTGTTGACCAATAATGAATAGTAACACCGAAAAAGTTGAAATTCACAAATTGACGAATTTAAGAGTTTCAAATGCCCTAGTATACCTAACAAGATTGGTTTGGATAGTTTGGCATGCCAATAGGGTTCGATTAGCGATCGCACATGGCAAAAATGCCATTACGTGATTTCATGGCTTTTAGCCATTCGACTTTGTATTGAGACTTGGCCTTGTGCACGATATTATTCTGACTTGTTAGGCTGTTACATTGCCTGCCGGAGATACATATGTGACCAATGGTGTGGCCCGAGTACTAGGTACCAGTGCGGTTACCCGTTATCGATCCGATCGTCTAGTGTATGTTACTTGGGGCAACAACATGAATAAGAGTCAACAAATTTAATGATTTAATTTATATACCAAGAACAAACAAAGAAAGCATACACAGTGTATACTCATTTTATTTCTTGCTATTTTCTTCTATTATATTATTGCACCACTAAGCATTATTGCTTAGCGCGTTGCTTTTGCCACGCGTAGGTACCGGAGATCCGATCGTGAGCCCAGTAGACCACAGGTGGGTGAGTCCATCGACAATTACGCTCGATGTCACCTCACCTCACTGCGATTGCATCGGTAGGGCACTAGATGCCATTTGTCATCTTGTAATTAACTTTTTATTTTCTCATATGTATTTAGGATTTATGTAATGTATTTTGAGGTTCATGTAAATAATAAAGATTTATGGTTATGTATGGTATTAATTTGAGTATTTAATGGTTGTTTATATATGAGAACCACGAGAAAGGGATGTTTTGAAAAATGAAAAGGTTGTTGAGACACAAATTGACAAATTCTTGAGATCTTGATATTGAGTTTTATTGATGATATTGGAGTAGAGGATGAATGAAATTGTATATTGGAAGTGTTTTTAACAGTTCAAGAAGCTGCTTTCTCCATTTTTAGCCGGTACTCATGGATTTTCCTTAAAATCTTGAACCTCAAATGAAATAATACTTTTGATAAATGGTTAAAATAAATCATATTTCATAAATTAATTTCAAAAGCATGACACAAATTAAGTAAGGTATATTAGAGTGTGCCGATTACACCGTGTGGCATTACTTATTCGGGTATCTTGTACGAGTAAGGGTGTCACATTTAGTGGTATCGAGCACGGTTTAGGCGTTCAGGCCTAGATTGAGTCCATACCATGCATTGCATTTGTAAGAGTCGAGGTGACACTAACGCAGATCTGTTTATCTTTCTTATTTTGAATAGGATATGGATCCTTCCTCTCAGAGAGCCGTTGAGGAGGAAGTGGAGAGTCATGCTCCACTGCGGCGGTGAGGCTGGGGCATGAGAGAATCTGCTCGCCACTCAAGCGAGAACACCTTTCAGCCTCCACAGGCCATATTCCAACAAATGGCCGACTTCTTTAGACAGATGGCTGGGGTAATGCCAGTACCACCACCACCACCAGCTCCACAGCAGAAATCACACCTGGAAAGGCTAAGGAAGTTTGGAGCTGTGGACTTCTATGGCAAGAGAGAAGATGACTCATTGCAGTAGGAAGCTGGTTGAGCAGGCAGGCGAGTACTAAAGCAGCTCCACTGTACTCGAGCAAAACACAGAGCTGCCATCTCTTTGCTGCAAGATGATGCCTATGAATGGTGGGACACTGTGTCCAGTGAAGTGCAGCCAGAAGCTGTAACTTGGGATTTCTTTCTCTCTGAGTTCAAGAAGAAGTATGTGGGTACTGTATATTTGGAAGAGAGAAGAAGAGAATTTATTAACCTGAGGCAGAGACAATTGTCAGTGGCTGAGTATGAGAAAGAATTCGTCCGATTAAGCCGCTACGGAAGGGAGATAGTCCCAAATGAAGCTGAAAGATGCAAGAGATTTGAAGAGGGACTAAATGATAACATCAAGATCCAGCTCACTGCCTTGGGAATCACCGAATTTACCAAGTTAGTGGAAGCTGCCATAAAGGTTGAAAAAGTGAGAAATTAGTGAGTGGACTAGAAGAGAGAGACAGAAGAGGGACCGGTCGGTCTAGTTCAGCTCTGCATCGAGGAAGAAGTTCAAGGGTCCCCTACACGAGTTCGGGTCGACCACGGGGCCGAGTCGGTCTCGGGGCCCGGGCCACGATTCACTCCTAGGAGAGGTCGGTCCACACCATCGGTGGCGGCTCTCGAGGATGGGGTTCAGGGACCAGCCGGCATCTTCTGTGTCCACACCGCCGAAATGGCATAAGGGGAGTGTTGGAGAGTGGCGGTGCTTGCTTGAGGTGTGGGTCAACAGAGCATCGGTGGAACTGTCCGCGTAAAACTACTACATTTGCTCCAACACAAGCGACATGCACTGCTCTGCACCACAGAGGGTAGAAAATCGGCAAGTCTCGAGGTGAGGACCATCACGAGGCTGCATCCGAGCGCAGAGAGGCTGACAGTAGACCACCAGAAGGGCTTATGCTATTAGAGCTCGGGAGGAGCAAGATGCCGGGCGTCATCGAGTGCGTTCTCCTCTACACTACTCCTGTGCATGCAATGGTGGAATCAGGATACACTCACACATAAATCTGCATCAATCTACCCGTAGAAAGGGGGATCTTGGTAGGGAGAGTGACCAAGACATTCGTCACTAATCCATTGGGTCACGTGTGGTAGTGAACAAGGTATACAAGGGTTGCCGTTAAGGATTCAGGGTATGAATTCTTGGCGGACACGATTGAGTTACCCTTCCATGAGTTTGGCGTGATTTTGGGAATGGACCGTTGTCACGTCATCGTGCAATAGTTGATTGCAAATTGAAGAGGATTTCTCTAAAAACTTGAGGGTAATGAGATCACAGTTGTGGGTGAAAGGACGATTTCTGTCAATGTCATCTCGACCACGATTGCAAGAAGAATGATGAGAAAAGGGTGTGAAGCCTACCTAGCACATGTGGTGGATACTAGGCAGGCCAAGCCAAACCTGAGTGACATACCCACAGTGAGAGACTTCCCAGAGGTATTTCCTGAAGAATTACAGTTTGCCACCGAGAAAGGGAAGTTGAATTTGCTATTGAGACAACTGCAAAGACACCCATTTCCATTGCTCCTTATAGGATGGCACCCATCGAATTGAGAGAGTTGAAAACTTCGATTTGCAAGAGTTCTTTGGATAAGGGGTTCATACGCGATGTGTCACCATGGGGAGCTCAGTCTTGTTTGTGAAAAAGAAGGATGGGACTTTGAGGCTTTGTATTGATTCTGGCGGTTGAATAAAGTGACGTGAAGAACAAATATCCGTTGCCTAGAATTGATGATCTGTTTGATCGATTAAAGGAGCGGAGTATTTTCTAAGATTGATCTCAGATCTGTGTATCATCCGCTGAGGGTAAAAGATGTAGATGTGCCCAAGACTGCATAAAGGACCCGGTATGGGCATTATGAGTTTCTGGTGATGCCCTTTGGCTTAACAAATGCACCAGCGGCATTCATGGACCTTATGAACCGTATCTTTCATCCACACTTAGATCGGTTCGTAGTGGTCTTTATTGATGACATTTTGGTGTATTCCAAGACCAGGGAAGAACATGATGAACATTTTAGGATTGTTCTGCAAACACTTCGGTAAAATAAGCTGTATGCTAAGTTGTCCAAGTGTGACTTTTGGCTGAATGAGATTGCATTCCTTGGACACATAGTGTCGGTGATGGGATTAGGTGGATCCCAAGAAAATAGAAGCGATGATGGAATGGAAGCCTCCCAGAATACAACCGAGGTCGAAGCTTCTTGGGGTTAGCTGGGTATTACAGGAGATTTGTGAAGGATTTTCCTAATAAATTGCTCCAATGACCAAGTTGTTACACAAGAATGTCAGATTTGACTGGAATGACAAGTGTCAGACCAGTTTTGAGAAGTTGAAGGCTATGTTGACAGAGGCACCAGTGTTAACACAGCCAGTGTCAGGGAAGGACTTTGTGGTCTACAGTGATGCCTCTCATAATGGGCTAGGGTGTGTATTGATGCAAGAGGGGAAAGTGATCGCCTATGCTTCCAGACAGCTAAGGCCACATGAGCAGAACTACCCTACCCATGATCTAGAGCTTGCAGCAATTATCTTTGCACTGAAGATATGGAGGCACTACTTGTATGGGGAAAAGTGCTACATTTACACAGACCACAAAAGCCTGAAATATTTGCCAACCCAGAAGGAGCTCAACCTTAGACAGAGGCGATGGATTGAGTTCCTGAAGGATTATGACTGTGTAATTGACTACCATCACAGGAAGGCAAATGTAGTTCTTGATGCTTTGAGCAGAAAATCCATGACAGCTCTGAGATCTTTGAATGCCCGTCTATCTTTAGCTCGAGAGGGAGCTATTTTGGCTGAGTTGCAAGTGAGGCCAAACCTGCTACAGCAGATTTTAGATGGGCAAAAGGCAGATGAAAAGTTAATGGCTATTATGAGCAAGATCCCAGGGGGAAAAGCAGTTGACTATGGGGTGAAAGCAGATGGGTGTCTGTATTACAAAGGAAGACTGTGTGTACCAGATGATGGGGAATTGAAGACCAGTATTCTAAAAGAGGCACACACCAGTGTATATGCTATGCACCCAGGAAGTACAAAGATGTATCATGATCCAAACTCGGTATTGGTGGCCTGGTATGAAGAGAGATATCGGTGACTATGTGACTAAATGCTTGACATGTCAGCAAGTCAAGGCAGAACATCAAGTTCCATCAGGATTGCTACAGCCTATACGCATACCTGAATGGAAGTGGGATCGGGTCACCATGGATTTTGTAAGTGGTTTGCCTCTCACCCAGAAGAAACATGATGCAGCATGGGTGATAGTTGATAGATTGACAAAGTCAGCACACTTTCTGCCAGTTAGGACTGACTACTCACTAGAGAGGTTAGCAGAATTGTATATCAGTGAGATAGTTAGACTGCATGGAATCCCACTTTCCATCATATCTGATCGAGACCCAAGGTTTACATCGAGATTTTGGAAGAAGTTGCATGAATCCTTGGGTACACAACTCCATTTCAGCACAGCTTTCCATCCTCAGACGGATGGGCAATCAGAAAGAGTAATCCAGGTAAACAATTGAAACCCATGAAATTGATACAAATATTGAATTGAAATGATAACAATAACGTGAAATACTTGTCAGGTCCTTGAGGATATGCTGAGGAGTTGTGTCATTGAGTTTGAGGGAAGTTGGGATAGATACCTCCCACTGGCAGAATTTGCATACAACAATAGCTACCAAGCTAGCATTCAAATGGCCCCATATGAAGCAATCGTATGGGAGAAAATGTAGAACTCGGTGTCTTTGGGTGAATTAGGCGAAGATAAACTGGTAGGGCGGACACTGGTGAAACAGGTGAGGAGAAGGTAAAGATAATCAAAGCCAACTTGAAGGTTGCCTCGCATGCATGTAAATCTTATGCCGACCTGAAGAGAAAAGAAATAGAATATGTGGTTGGCGACAAAGTGTTCCTTAAGGTGTCACCATGGAAGAAAGTGTTGAGGTTTGGAAGAAAAGGTAAGTTGAGCCCTAGGTTCATTGGCCCATATGAAGTCATTGAACGTGTGGGTCCGATGGCCTATAGGCTAGCTTTACCACCGTGGACAAGATTCACAATGTATTCCATGTGTCCATGCTCAGGAGATACCGCTCAGACCCTTCACATGTCATCTCCAGAGAAGAAATTGAAATACAGCCGGATTTGACATATGAAGAAGAACCTCTACGGATCCTGGCTCGGGAAGTAAAAGAATTGAGGAACAAGCAGATTCCACTGGTGAAAGTGCTTTGGAGGCACCACAACACCGAGGAGGCAACTTGGGAAAATGAAGAGACGATGAGGCAACAGTTCCCTCAACTGTTTGCATCAGGTAAATTTCGAGGACGAAATTTAAATAAGAGGGGAAGAGTTGTAACACCCTCCCGGTAACCACTCGTACATTCTCTTATTCGGTGACCGGTGTCGGTCCGGACAGCTAGAACGTTCGGAAAAATATTTAAATTAAAGTCGGGAATTATAATTAACTCAAATATTAATGAGAAAAATTTAGTAAAAATTTTAGAAATAAAATACAACCAAGCAAAACGAACCGGTGCCCAAGCGATGGGTAACCGGAGGGAAGTTGCGGTTCTCGCAACGAGGAGCCCTAGACCCGGGGGAAAAATTATAAAATAATTTTTGGGACTCCAGAGAAGGGTCATTGAGGTTCCTATGGCATTAGAATGCCAAGAAAATATTTAGAAAAATTTTTCAATCGGTACAGCAAATTTTGACCCGTTAAGCCAAACGGAGGGCATTTTGGTCATTTCGCCTTCAGAGGTGATTTTTGGCCGACTTGTCCAGTTGAGTAAATAATTAATATGACATAAAATATGAATAAATATTACTAGAAATTAAATTGAAATTGAGTAGTGATGAAAGGAAAAGAAAAATCAAAGAAAAGCTTATTTATGACATCTTGATGATGTCATTTATAAATGTGACCAATCACAATTAAGCAACCCTTTGACTAACAAATAAAAGAGACTAAATAAGACCAAAATAACAAAATTTCAGCAGCCATCTTCCTCACCCAAAAACGTTACATTCTCTCCCAAAACCCTATTCTTCCATGGGAGCTTAATGGAAGCTTGAGACAACCCACCAAATCACCATAAAACCTTTAGTCATCTTCACAAAAATTTGCCCTAGCACCTTGCTAAAGCTTTTGGCAGCCAAGAAGAAGAAAGAAAGTGAAGCTTTCTCAAGCTTGGATTGGCATACAACAAGGTTAGTGCACTATATACCTAAAACTCCTTAATTTCATGAATGAGCACTTGAATTTAGTAAGAAAATGTCATTTAAATGAACAAAATTCATGTGTGTGTGTACATGAATTTTGGCTGCCCTAGTGGAGAAATAGTAAGGAGTGTTTTTGATGAGCTTGAAGTGAACTAGAATTATGTTGAAAGTTTATAAACATAAGAATAATAATTTGGTATGCTAACTAAGGCATTATGTAGGAAACATAATGTGAAGCTAGGGTTTTGGAGAGTGAAATTTGGTTTTGGCTTATGAAGTGGTAAGTGAACATTATAAGGGTCAATTAGTGACCATTTTAGGTATGTTGACCATAATTAGAACTTAAAAATAGAATGGCAAAGTGAAAGTAAAATCTGCCCTATGGACAGCAGCATAGGGACTGAAATTTCAGTCCCTTTGCACTGCCATAACTTGGGCAGTGGTAGTCCAATTGAAGTTTGGCCAATTGGACATGAAACTAGGCTTATAATGGCACATTTTTGCTGAAGAAACCATGCCCAAAAGACCAAAGCAAAAGGGTCAAAACCCAGCTCCAATCCGGATTCCCTGCACTGAATTCTGCAGAATTTGACCAAATGAACAGTAACTGTTCATTTGGCCATAACTCACTGTAGATTTGGTCAATTGGTCTGAAATTTTTACAGCAATAAGTTAAGACATAGACAAACAACTTTCATGAAGGAACCTACCCAAAATTATGGCCAGAACCCAACCAACCAAGTGACTCAAGTTACTGTTCCTGCACTGTAGATATGGTAAATTTCTGCAGAATGCAATCCGGACAGCTTGGGTTTTTGAGCCATATCTGGAGCTACAAAACTCCAAATGGAGTGATTCAAAAAAGGAAATTCAACTAGACAAAATAAGGAACAACTTTCATGTTTTACATTTCTTCAAATTCCAACAGTAACAGTGTCCAATGGAACAGTGAAGTTAGGGCACCAAAACTGAAATTTTCTGCTAGTGTGGGTTACACTTTGAAATTGCAAAAACACTTAATGCCAACAAGTTTTAAACACCAAATGTGGTATGTTGGGAGTGCCAAAGTTGATGTACACATTTTTATGCTAAAAGTCAACATTTTTGTTGACCAATGATGAATAGTAACACCAAAAAAGTTGAAATTCACAAATTGACGAATTTAAGAGTTTCAAATGCCCTAGTATACCTAACAAGATTGGTTTGGATAGTTTGGCATGCCAATAGGGTTCAGTTAGCAGTACTGCACATGGCAAAAATGCCATTCTGTGATTTCATGGCTTTTAGCCATTCTGACTTTGTATTGAGACTTGGCCTTGTGCCTGATATTATTTACAGCTTGTTAGCTGTTCTGTTGCACACCGGGAGATACATATGTGACCGATGGTGTGACGGCCCGAGGTACTAGGTACCCAGTGCCAGTTTACCCGTTATCCAGTCCAGTCGTCTAGTGTAGGTTACTTGGGGCAACCAAATGAATAAAAGTGAACAAAGTTAATGAATTAATGAATATACCAAGATCAAACAAAGAAAGCATACACATTGTATACACATTTATTTTCTTGCTATTTTCTTCTATTATATTATTGCACCACTAAGCATTATTGCTTAGCGCGTTGCTTTTGCCACGCGTAGGTACTGGAGATCCCGATCGTGAGCCCAGTAGACCACAGACTGGGTGAGTCCATCTGACAGTTCTGCTCAGTGTCCGTGTCACCTCACTACCTGCAGTGCATCGGTAGGGCACTAGATGCCATTTTGTCATCTTGTAATTAACTTTTTATTTTCTCATATGTATTTAGGATTTATGTAATGTATTTTGAGGTTCATGTAAATAATAAAGATTTATGGTTATGTATGGTATTAATTTGAGTATTTAATGGTTGTTTATATATGAGAACCCTGAGAAAGGGATGTTTTGAAAAATGAAAAGGTTGTTGAGACCTGAAATTGACAAATTACTGAGATACTGATATTGAGTTTTATTGATGATATTGGAGTAGAGAATGAATGAAATTGTATATTGGAAGTGTTTTTAACAGGTTCCGAAGAACTGTTTTCTCCATTTTTAGCCGGTACTCCGCCGGATTTTCCTTAAAATCTTCGGAACCTCAAATGAAATAATACTTTTGATAAATGGTTAAAATAAATCATATTTCATAAATTAATTTCAAAAGCATGACACAAATTAAGTAAGGTATATTAGAGTGTGCCAGTACACCGTGTGGCATTACTTATTCGGGTATACTGTACACGAGTAAGGGGTGTCACAAGTCCCTTTCATGGTGAACTCCCACTATTTTTTATCTTGCAACCTTGAAATCCTTCCTTTTCTCACCATAATTCCCATAAATCCCTTCTTTAAAAATTATCCTTACACCTAGACAAAGTGATTAGCAACCAAGAAAGAAGAGAATAGTGAGGTTTTGGCAAAGTGAAGAAGTTGATCAAAGAGGTTAGTGCCTAATTCTTCTCTTTTCTTTTATTAAACATTAAATTGGAGTTGAGATGATGTATGAGAATATAAAATAGATATAAAATGTTTTTAACAGGTAACAGTGGAACCCGCCATGCACTGAATAAAATAAAAGAGACTTTGTCTGGGTCTCCATAAAAATAAAATAGAATAAAAAAAAATTTCTACATGTAAGATAATATAATTAAATAGATATTAAATTAATATTATACATGACAAGACAGGATAGAGTACTCTGGCACCGAATGTGGCACACCTTGCTCGACTATACTGTAGACGAGTGAGGGGTGTTACAATCTTGGACCCAATTTGTGGAATTGTTCGTCAACAGGTTTGTGCCAGAAAGCTTCAGAGACCAAAAGCAGTGGGCCTTTGAGGCCTTAAGGCAGAATGAAAGATCCGTAGATGAATATGCTACAGAATTTTTAAAACTGAGTAGGTATGCCCCCACAACAGTGGCTACAAAAAGTATGAAGGTAAAGAGGTTCCTAAAGGGACTGGACAGGAAGTATGCAAACCTGGCCATGATGTCTGATCAGTCTTTTGATGTGGTAGTTGATCTAGCCCGACAGATTGAAATTAGCTATATAGGAGATGACAGAGGAAGGGCAAAGAAGAATAAAGCAGAGGGTTCTTCAGGTGTTCTCCACATGAGTCCTACGGATAGTGGCGGCCAAAGTCATTACAGAGGAAGAATTAGAAACAACAAGAAGGGTGGTTTTAAACACAGATCTCGAGGTTTCAGACCAGGATATGGATCCAGCAGTGGTCACAGTACGGGTTATAGCAGTTCTAGGTCTAGTTCAGGATCCTCCTTGGCACCCTGTACGTAGTGTGGAAGAGGACATTCAGGACCTTGTATGATGGGTTCAGGAGTATGTTTTCGGTGTGGCCAGCAGGGTCACTTTGCTAGAGAATGTCCCATGTTTAGCGAGCCACAGATGGGGTCATAGGTTTCTGTTGCAAATGTTCCTCGTCAATTGTATCCTAGTGCTTCCAGCATGGCGGGCAGTCAGTTCAGTGGCCAACAGGGCCGAGGACAAAGAGGACGTGGATTTGGAGGCAGGTCAGGAGGTAGAAGTCAATTTCAGGGTTCTGCAATGCTGGGTAAGGGTCAAGCTCGAGTTTTCACCTTGACCCACGAGGATGCTTAGGCTTCCAATGTAGTTGTGGCAGATATTCTTCTAGTCTGTTCCTATGAGGCTCATGTTTTGATAGATCCGGGTGCTATGCACTCATTTGTCTCCCCAGTTTTTGCCGTGGATTGGGCAGGAACCCTACAACTTTAGAATGCCCCTTGTCTGTAGCTACCCCTCTTAGTGATAACATAGATGTAGATATGGTTTTTTCGGGTAGCCCAGTGGTAATGGATGGAAGGATCCTCCCAGTAGACTTGGTTCCTCTATCAGTAATGGATTTCGATGTAATTTTAGGAATGGATTGGCTGGCAACTCATTATGCCACTTTAGACTGCAGGAATAAAAGGGTGTACTTTCATATACCTGATGTGGAAGAGTTTAGCTTTGATGGTGACAGGAGCGTGGCTCCATATAACTTGGTGTCAGTAATTAGTGCTAGAAAGATGTTGAGTCAGGGGTATTTGGCATTAGTGAGAGATACATCTGTAGAAGGTGTTGACATTGAGAATGTTCCTATTGTCAGAGAATTTATGGATGTCTTCCCTGAGGAGCTTCCAAGGTTACCACTAGGAAGGAAAATAGAGTTCTGCATTGACATGATGCCGGGTACAAACCCCATGTCAATGCCGCCTTACTGGATGGTCCCAGCAGAATTGAAGGAACTGAAGGAGCAACTACAAGAGCTTCTAGACAAGGATTTTATCCATCCAAGTACCTCCCCCTGGGGCGCTCCTGTTCTATTTGTGAGAAAGAAAGATGGGTTCTTAAGGTTATGTATTGATTATAGACAGCTGAACAAGGTGACTGTGAAGAACAAGTATCTACTTCCTCGGATCGATGATCTGTTTGATCAGCTCCAAGGGGCTAGATTCTTTTCCAAAATAGATCTACGGTCAGGCTACCATCAGTTGAGAATCAGTAATGAGGATGTACCAAAGACAGCATTCAGGACTAGATATGGCCATTATGAGTTCCTTGTGATGTCGTTTGGACTCACCAATGCACCAGCGGCCTTCATGGACTTGATGAATAGGGTGTTCAAGCCGTTCCTAGACCGTTTTGTCATCATATTCATAGATGATATTTTGGTATACTCTCGGACCGAGGAAGAACATGTATGGCATTTGAGGATGGTGTTGCAGACTTTGAGGGAGCACCAGCTATATGCCAAATTTTCAAAATATGAATTTTGGCTAGAAAACATCTCATTCTTGGAACACATGGTTTCTAGTGAAGGCATTCAAGTAGATCTCAAGAAAATTGAGGCGGTAACTGATTGGCTTAGGCCTACAACAGTTACTGACGTGAGAAGTTTTCTGGGCCTAATTGGCTACTATAGACGTTTTGTACAGAATTTCTCTAAGATAGCAACTCCCCTAACTAAGTTAACTCGGAAGAATGTTTCGTTCATTTAGACAGATGATTGTGAGGAGAGCTTCCAGAAGCTTAAGGAATGTCTAACTACAGCCCCTGTGTTGACATTACCGATGAGTGGTGAAGGATATACTGTGTACTGTGATGCCTCCAGAGTTAGCTTAGGGTGTGTTTTGATGCAGCATGGGAAAGTAGTGGCTTATGCTTCAAGGCAGCTAAAGAGGCATGAGCAGAACTACCCCACCTATAATTTGAAAATGGCGGCTTTATTCTTTGCACTAAAGATCTGGAGACACTACCTATATGGTGAAGTATGCGAGATATGCACCGACCACAAGAGTTTGAAGTACATCTTTCAATAGAAGGATTTAAACTTAAGGCAGAGGAGATGGATAGAGCTTCTGAAGGACTATGATTGTACCATCCAGTATCATCCTGGGAAGGCCAATGTAGTAGCAGATGCTCTAAGCAGAAAATCTTCTGGTAGCTTAGCGCACATATCAGCGGAGAGGAGACTGTTGATTTAGGAAATACAAGAGTTGATGGATCAAAGTCTGATATTGGATATTTCAAATGAGGGGGTATTATTGGCCCATTTTTTAGTAAGACTAAACCTGCGAGACAGAATCAGAGTTTTCCAGCACAGGGACCCACAATTGATGAAGATTATAGAAAGAGTACAACAGGGTGAAGGTTGTGAATTTGGATTTGCCAATGATGGCACTCTTATGCAAGGTTCCAGGATATGTGTGCCCGACGTGAACAAACTCAGGAATGAAATCATGCAAGAGGCACACTATACACCCTACAGTGTCCACCCAGGCTCCACCAAGATGTACCATGATGTGAAAGATAGCTATTGGTGGAATGGCATGAAGAGGGACATAACAAACTTTATGTCCAAGTGCTTGACTTGTCAGAAAGTGAATTTTGAACACCAGAGGCAGTCAGGGAAGCTGCAAGAGCTCCCTATCCCGGAATGAAAGTGGGAAATGATCACGATGGATTCTGACTAAATCAGCCCATTTCTTGCCTGTGCGAACCACATATTCTGTTGCACAATACACCAAGCTCTATATTCGAGAAATAGTCAGATTGCATGGAGTTCCTGCGTCCATTATTTCTGACAGAGAGCCCCAGCTCACTTCTCAGTCCATTATTTCTGACGGGTAGTCTGAAAGGACAATTCAGACACTGGAGGATATGCTTCATATGTGTGTCCTGGATTTCGGAGGTCAATGGGATGATCAGCTACCCTTGGTAGAGTTTGCCTACAACAACAGTTATCATTCCAGTATCGGGATGGCACCCTATGAGGCGTTGTATGGTAGAAAGTGTAGGTCTTCTCTGTGTTGGACGAAAATGGGAGAAGCAAAGGTGCATGATGTAGACCTAGTGCAATACACTTCTGAGATGGTTCCTTTAATCAGGGAACGATTGAAAATGGCTTTCAACAGGCAGAAGAGTTATGCAGATCCCAGACGGAGGGATGTAGAGTTTGCAGTAGGCGATTACGTATTCCTGAAGGTTTTTTCGATGAAGGGAGTTATGAGATTTGGAAAGAAGGTCAAGTTGGCACCTCGGTATATCGGACCTTTTGAGGTTACTGATAGAGTCGGAGCAGTTGCTGATGCATACATTTTGCATAGTCATTTAGGTCTAATTTCATAGCCATTTTATTTTATTATTAGTTATTTTTAGCTAATTTAATTAGTTATTTAGTTAGTTTTTCATAATTATCAATTTTAGATTAATTTGTAATTTTTACTTTGTTTTGTAGGAAAAATGGTGTTTTTGAAGGACTGAAGAGAAATTTTGCCATTGAGGAGTAACTTCTACAGCCAAAGATGTCAAAAACCAGTTTTCAAGCTGAAATATGCATTGACCAAATTGTGCATAACTTGTCGCATAAGCTATGCGGATCTGCATAAGGAGAAAAATTACTGTTCCAATACCTGCCGAAATATGCATAAGGAGACTGCATAGCTTATGCACATTCACGCCTCCCTTATGCACTTTCACGGAATTGTGCATAACCTATGCACCAAGTCATGCAGTTTCGCATAAGTGAACCGAGAAACAGTAAAAGCGCATAAGGGACTGCATGACTTATGCAGTCCACTTATGCACTCCCACAAAGAGTTCATTAATGAGCTGGCAGAAGATTCCCTCAGAAAATCTCTCCTCAAACACACTATTTTAAGGCTCCATGTCAGAAAAATACTATAAATAGCCTCATTTCCCATTTTAGAGAAGGGGGGGAAGAAAGAAAGGAAGGAAAGGAGCAGGAGCAAGGGCAGCTGAAGAGTCACATTTAGTTTTCCACACCATTTCCAACCAGATTTGGGATTTCTTTCTCTTCTTACCTTTTCCTACATTTCTAGTGTTGAGTTTTTTATTTCTTAGCTTAGATTAGAGCTTTATTTCCATTTAAATTCAGAATATCTTGTAGACATTATGGGTAGTGAGTAGTTTCATTTTGATTCTGGAGCAAGGGATGTAATATTTAGTTATTTTTGTGGATTTGAACTGGGTTAGTCCCAATTTAATGAATTTATGAGGTTTAATCCATTTCTTGTGTGCTTATTCACATGCTTAATGAAGGGCCCCATTAAGTTATGTTCTTAATCCTTGGTTGAAGCAGAAAGGAGAAAACCAAGTGATAGTTAATCAAGAAATTGGACTTAATTAACTTAGATCTAGAAATAGACTAAGGGTTAAGAGGGTTTTAATAGATTGATTAAAGAACCTAATGGGTCTTGGTTAATTTTAACTCCACGAAAGTAGGATTAAGTTAATTAAGGCACTCTTTGTCTCACTCGAAAGAGTTTTCAAAGGATTTTAGAATTAATCTCCTTTAAACCCATAAATTTCATGGATTGGGCTAGCTAGGAAAAATCCCAAAATGACTTAAATATGAACCCTTAACTCCAGAATCGTCTTTCATCAATTATTGCTTGGAATTTTACTTTTGAGTGTTTAGCTTAATCTCATTTTATTAATTTTCATTATTATCAATTTCTTTATTTTGCGAATTATTAAATTAGTCATTGTTTGAATTTAGTTTTGCATTTTCATATCTTCTGCTTCAAATTCCTAAATTTCTTTTATTAATTTGATTAAAATACAATTTTAACATATTTTATTTTACATCAAAAATTCAATCATTAACACAACTCCTCGTGGGAACGATATCTTTTTCTATACTACTTGAATGACCCGTGCACTTGCGGTTGGGACACATCAAGTTTTTGGCGCCGTTGCCGGGGAGTTGTTTGTTTAAGATTGAATTCTTGATTATTTTAGTTGTTTATAGTTTTATCTTTGTTATCTTTTCATTTTGTGTTTGTTTGTTTTTTTTAGGTACTCTTAATCTTTTATGAGAAGAGCTAGAAGCACAAGTGACACATCCTTATTATTTAATCCTGAAATTGAGAAGTTTTGTAGAGACAACAAGAAAGAAACTAGAAGAAGAAAAGAAGCATTGAGAGCAGCTGAAATTGAAACAGAAATGGCTGAAGAAAGAGTTGGAATCAGTGGTGATAATGGTGAAAATGATCGAAACAATGAAAATGCAGCTCATGGTGAAGAAGTTGTAAATGCTAATGTGCCTAAGGGAAGTATGATGGATCACGCATTTCCTCATTTTGATGATTTAAGAGAGAGTATAGCAAGACCAAGAATTGATGCAAATAGTTATAAGATGGATTTTGGAGTACTACAAATGATTCAGAATTCTCAATTCGGAGGTCATCCTTCAGAAAATCCTCATACTCATCTTAAGAAGTTTGTTATGATCTGTGACATGCAAAAGCAACCAGAGTATCTCGATGATGCAGAAGGCTAAAATTGTTTCCATTCTCTTTGAAAGATAGAGCATTGGATTGGCTTGATTCTTTACCTCACAACTCAATTACAAATTGGGAGCAGCTCACTGATGCATTTCTTGCCCAATACTTTCCACCTGGAAAAACTCAAGAGTTGAGGAATCAAATGATTGCTTTTAGACCAAGAGAAGATGAGACTCTTTATGAGTCATGGATGAGATGGAAGGAGTTGGAGAGACAATGTCCACATCATGCCATTCCTAAATGGATGATAAACCAGAATTTTTACACAAATGTCACTCCTGCTATCAGAGGAATCATTAATGCTCAAACTGGAGGGGAATTCATCATTAAGCATGAAGATGAAGCTTATGAGTTATTAGAGAAAATAGCAAAGAACAGTCATCTATGGAGTAGTCCAAAAGGGTCAACTCCAACTCAAAAAAGGCAAGTTGCTGGAATGTATGAGCTTGATCCATTCAACATGATCAATGCCAAATTTGATGCACTCACTAATGTCCTTGCTAAGAAAATGGAGGATTTAAGTATGCTAGTCAGTTCATCATCATGTTCTGGAAGTTCTCAACAAGTTACTTATGCAGAAGGAACAATGAGCTGTGGAGTAGATTATCCTTCATATGCTTGGAGGAATCATCCCAATTTTTCATGGGAGAATCAGCAAAATCAAGCTTCAACTCAGAACTTTCCATCACAACAACAAGAGCATCAATACCAACAACCTAGGCAACCACCACCTAGTTTTCAGCAAAAGAATGCAAATACTGCACCTTTACCAAGACAGCAAGAACAAAGTTCCACCACAGAGGCTTTATTACAACAAATTCTTGCTAATCAAATTAAGCGTGATGAAGAGTTGAGAGAGATGAAAGCAAGGCTGGAACAAATGCAAACACACAATAGGATGCTGGAAAATCAGATTGCACAACAAGCATGCTCATCAAGTACCAATTCTATGGGGAAACTTCCTAGTCAAACAGAAAATCCAAGGGAGCAATGTCATGCCATCACACTGAGGAGTGGTAAAATAGTGCATAATGAGAAGAGTGAAAAAGTTGAAAAGAGAGAAAATGAGGAAGATTTTGAGGGAGATGAAAAACAAAAGAGTTGAAAAGGTATTGCAAGAAAAGGTAATGAGGAGGTTTGAGAGAATGAAGAGAAATATATACCTCCAGCCTTACAAGCCACAGCTTCCCTTTCTACAGAGATTTTAAAAAGCCAAGCTTGATAAGCAATTTGGGAAGTTCTTAGAGGTTTTGAAGAAGCTATATATAAATGTGCCTTTTATTGATGCTCTTTCCCAAATGCCTTCTTATACTAAGTTTCTAAAAGAAATTCTCTCAAATAAGAGGAGACTTAAAGATGATGAGACTGTAGCCTTAACTGAGGAATGCAGTGCTATCCTCCAAAGGAAACTTCCTCCAAAGCTCAAGGATCCAGGGAGTTTTTCAATTCCATGCCACATTGGGGAATCATGTTCTATAAAAGCTTTATGTGATTTAGGGGCTAGTGTAAGCCTTATGCCCCTCTCCATCTATGAGAAGCTCAACATGGGAGATCTTAAGCCAACCCACATTTCTCTTCAGTTAGCCGATAGATCAATTAAGTATCCTAAAGGAGTTTTGGAGAATGTGCCTCTGAAGGTTGGGAAGTTCTATATACCTGTTGACTTTGTCATCTTGGACATGGAAGAGGATTCTAATATCCCAATCATTTTGGGGAGGCCTTTCCTAGCTACAGCTGGTGCTTTGATTGACGTGAAAGGTGAAAAGCTTACTCTCAGAGTCGGAGAGGATCATTTAGTCTTCAACATTGGCAATGATAAGAAGAAGCAACATGAAGATGTAGACTCTTGTTTGAGAATTGATATAGTTGATGAGTTAGTAAAAGAGCACTTTAGAAAGAGCTATCCGAAGGCTTCTCTTGAAAGTTGTCTTATCCATGAAGGAGTATCAATGATGAAAATCCAAAAGATGCTGAATTTGCACAACATTTAAAGGGTAATCCATCTTGTCCTATGGCACCAATCTTTCAAGTTGAGCAAGTGGAGAAAAGTGAAGTAAAACAACCATCTCTCAAAGAAAAAGATGCACCAAAGGTTGTCAAGAAAGAAATGGTCGGATTTTTAGACAAAGCAACAAGGATCTTCTCATGTGATGGAAAGAAAATGAAGTATAGATTCATTGAAGCACCTATTGGAAATAGAGGCAATAAATTCCAATTTAAGCCACCATGAAAAATTAAAAGAGTCCACTAAGGACTATAAATTAGCGCTCTTGGGAGTAATCCCAATTACTTTTATTTTACTTTTTATGATTTACTTTTACTTTCATTGCTTTTGTTTTTATCTTGAATCTCCCCAAATTCAATTTTTGACATTGTTGAATTTTATCCCTTGTAGATGTATTTCAATGGAGGAAGGTTGGTGAACTGCTGGGGAGTGATTCTTAACTTGAAAATTTTGTCCTTCAAACTCTCCAAAATCGATTGGTTTCTTTGCATAACCTGTCAGGCAGGAGCTACTGGTTTATGCAGAGCAAAATGACATTCTGCAGCAAAGAGGGTGTCTGCAGTAGATGGCTTATGTTCTTGGTGAGGTTGGGTGTGTAACTTTTAAGTAAATGTGCTTTTAATGTTAATATGGTGGTAAGTGAGCCATTTTTGCAGTTATGAGCTTATTTGGGTTGTGGGATTTAAGGTGGACAATATTGCATTTTTCTTGGCATGACTTGGGGAGTTCATCATTTGTGAATAGATACAACTTTATGCAGATTTTATTGAGTTTTAATGTGCTAAATGTTGATTTGCAGATTTTGAGTCAAAATGGCATGGGTCACAAATGCCTTTTATGCAGGATCCATCTTCTACAAGCTTGTGTGATGCATTTTTGATGAACTTTGTATATATTGATGTATTTTTGGTGAAAATTTCTCATGGTTTATGCTTCATGGAATTATATTTCTTCATTCTAGGGTATTTTTCACACTTGCAAATCATGTTCCATTGCAATCTTAATCTTGTTGAATTGTGCATAAGCAACTGCATAGCTTATGCAATCCTGTATAACCACAATTCTTGTCATTTTCATTCATATTGCAAAGTGCATGAGAAGAGTGCATAGCTTATGCAACTCTGCATAGCCTAATTTTGTCAAATTTCATATTTTTCGAAACCTGCATAAGCAGAGTGCATGACTTATGCACATTTGCATAACTTCAAATTCTTCATTTTCTCTTTCTGCCGAAGTCTGCATAAGGAGGGTGCATGACTTATGCACTTCTGCATAACCAGAAACTCCAAAAATCAAAACCTGCCGAGGGGTGCATAAGCAGAGTGCATAACTTATGCACTTCCGCATGACCAAAAACTCTGATTTTCTCTCTCTGCCGAGACCTGCATAAGGAGAGTGTCATTGATTTTCTCTCTCTGCCGAGACCTGCATAAGGAGAGTGCATGACTTATGCACTTCCGCATAACTGAAAACTCTGAAACCCAAAACCTGCTGAGAGGTGCATAAGCAGAGTGCATGACTTATGCACTTCTGCATAACCACAAACCCAAAATTCCAAAACCCACCGAGGAGTGCATAAGCAGAGTGCATAGCTTATGCACAACTGCATGACCACCAACCCAAAATCTCAAAACTTGCCGAGAGGTGCATAAGCAGAGTGCATAGCTTATGCACAACTGCATGACCACATTTTCCAAACACCAAAACCTGCCGAGACCTGCATAAGGAGGGTGCATAGCTTATGCACTTCTGCATGACCACCAACCCCAAAACTTAAAACCCACCGAAAAGTGCATAAGCAGAGTGCATAGCTTATGCACTTCCGCATGACCACTCTCCCTGAAGGTCAAAACTTGCCGAACAGTGCATAAGGACAGTGCATGACTTATGCACTTTTGCATGAGCTACTTCTCTGAAGTCCAAAACAAGCCGAAACTTGCATAAGTTAGTGCATAAGCTATGCACTCCTGCATAATCAGTTTTTCACACCTTTTTATCACCCACCTAAACATGCATAAGAGAGTGCATAGGTTATGCACAACTCACTTTTCACTTATGCAGTTTTTACACAAACCCTGTTCAAATCAAATTTCTTATGCAGAACTGCACAGGCTGTAATCCCCTTATGCAAATGTCCTGCATAGCCTGTGCAGCCCTTATAGCCACTCATGCAGAACCGCACGGCTTATGCACCCTACTTATGCACCTGATCTGGACAGCACTTTATTCTGCATAACCTGTGCAGCTTCTTATGCATTCCCATTATCTCTTGAATTCTCATCTGCTCTATACCAGGTAACCTTTTCTTTTTGCTCTTAACATTTCACAATTCCTGGTAATTACTATTTGCTTTAAGTTTTGATAATGCATTGCTTGAGACATTGAGGACAATGTCCAATTTTGAGTTTAGGGGTGCACATTTTGATTTTTGCTTTAGTTTTCACATTTTGAGTATAAGAGCATCTCATCCCATTCCATTTACATATATTGTAAATATTTTACATATACATCCATACATACATATACATTACACATTTACACACACATTATACACCACTTAGAATTATACACATTGCACACAAATAGACAAATAGATTTCCTCCATTTAGTTAATGCATTACTCATTTTTAGGAATCATGCATCATGCATTAAAATTTTTTGCCAAATCCCTTGAGTATTGAAAAGCTGCCTATGAGAGTGATTTGACTCACCCTTTAGTTGGGTTTGTGGATTGAAAGTTTCCTAAGAGGTGCAAGGTTTTGAAGTGTCTATCCCTTGCCTATATCTTCTTAGCCAAAAAGCCACCCAACTAGTCATTTGGAGATGGAAGTATTTAGAGGGAGTTATTGGATATAAGGTAGTCAAATGATGTCTCACCAATCCTAGAACAAATTTTTTAAACCTTTCAAGGCGAAATACCAGCTTGTACTTGAAAAGAGAGATGATTAGGCATTCTTTGATTTAAACCTCCTCATTTTAAACCTTTGGCCCTTTTCCTAATTAAAATTGACCCTTGCAAACCCCTTTGAGCCTTTTTGTCCCTAATTTTTCTTGAAACCCTTATTACTACCTAGCCAATGAACCAAACACTCCAACCCTTTTCATGAGAATAATTATTCATAATATTAGGTACATAAAAAATAAAAAAAAAGAAAAAAAAATACAATAAAAGGGAGAAGAAATGCTTGTCACCTTGTAAAAGTGCTAGTATATGTGCTTTTCACCATTGTCATTCAAAATGAAAGAAATCCACCCAAAGTATTAAAAGAAATGAGTTTGGGGGTGGCAATTTTAGGGACAATCATCAAAAGAAAATGCAAAATACAAGTTAAAGTATCAAAATGTCCCTCCATTTTTATGTGTTTTGTAAACTATGCTAGCACTTGACAATCCTCATTGTGTATTTCTCTCTCCCATATATAAAAAAAAAAAGAGAAAAAGAAAAATATATATAATAAAGTGTACCTTATGTTTCAAAATTGAAAATATTCTCATGCTTTGAATCCTTTTTACCCATCTTTCTTCTTAGCCTCATTTTGAACCCCATGGCCCCATTACATCCCTAAAAAGACCTTTGATCTCTTGATAGTACTAGCTACATTAGTGGAGATAGGAGTAGGGAATTTGCCTATGGGATTGGAAAATTATCCATTCATTCATTTAATTCCATCACTCTATATAGAGGCACTTTGGTTATTGATTGTCCTAGAATTCCTTTTGAGCATGACTCTCTCTTTTGATTGGTTGGTTTGGGGATTTTGAACGATAATTGACTTGATGGCTAAGCGGTGAAAGCTTGGATAAGCATTAGATTCTTTGCATTTTAAAGGATGGGTATATGGATTGCTGGTATGGCTGAAGGTGTGTTAAGTTACTTTAATAGGTGATTTTCATAGCTCTTTGGATAAGGCACCCCTAAAAATTTTGCATCATATTTTAAAGTTTGCTTGAGGACAAGCAAAAGCTTGAGTTTGGGGGTATTTGATGCATACATTTTGCATAGTCATTTAGGTCTAATTTCATAGCCATTTTATTTTATTATTAGTTATTTTTAGCTAATTTCATTAGTTATTTAGTTAGTTTTTCATAATTGTCAATTTTAGATTAATTTGTAATTTTTACTTTGTTTTGTAGGAAAAATGGTGTTTTTGAAGGACTGAAGAGAAATTTTGCCATTGAGGAGTAACTTCTACAGCCAAAGATGTCAAAAACAAGTTTTCAAGCTGAAATATGCATTGACCAAATTGTGCATAACTTGTCGCATAAGCTATGCGGATCTGCATAAGGAGAAAAATCACTGTTCCAATACCTGCCGAAATGTGCATAAGGAGACTGCATAGCTTATGCACATTCACGCCTCCCTTATGCACTTTCACGGAATTGTGCATAACCTATGCACCAAGTCATGCAGTTTCGCATAAGTGAACCAGAACTAGTAATCGCATAAGGGATCATGACTTATGCAGTCCACTTATGCACTCCCACAAAGAGTTCATTAATGAGCTGGCAGAAGATTCCCTCCTCAAACACACTATTTTAGGGCTCCATGTCAGAAAAATACTATAAATAGCCTCATTTCCCATTTTAGAGAAGGGGGGGAAGAAAGAAAGGAAGGAAAGGAGCAGGAGCAAGGGCAGCTGAAGAGTCACATTTAGTTTTCCACACCATTTCCAACCAGATTTGGGATTTCTTTCTCTTCTTACCTTTTCCTACATTTCTAGTGTTGAGTTTTTTATTTCTTAGCTTAGATTAGAGCTTTATTTCCATTTAAATTCAGAATATCTTGTAGACATTATGGGTAGTGAGTAGTTTCATTTTGATTCTGGAGTAAGGGATGTAATATTTAGTTATTTTTGTGGATTTGAACTGGGTTAGTCCCAATTTAATGAATTTATGAGGTTTAATCCATTTCTTGTGTGCTTATTCACATGCTTAATGAAGGGCCCCATTAAGTTATGTTCTTAATCCTTGGTTGAAGCACCGAAAGGAGAAAACCAAGTGATAGTTAATCAAGAAATTGGACTTAATTAACTTAGATCTAGAAATAGACTAAGAGTTAAGAGGGTTTTAATAGATTGATTAAAGAACCTAATGGGTCTTGGTTAATTTTAACTCCACGAAAGTAGGATTAAGTTAATTAAGGCACTCTTTGTCTCACTCGAAAGAGTTTTCAAAGGATTTTAGAATTAATCTCCTTTAAACCCATAAATTTCATGGATTGGGCTAGCTAGGAAAAATCCCAAAATGACTTAAATATGAACCCTTAACTCCAGAATCGTCTTTCATCAATTATTGCTTGGAATTTTACTTTTGAGTGTTTAGCTTAATCTCATTTTATTAATTTTCATTATTATCAATTTCTTTATTTTGCGAATTATTAAATTAGTCATTGTTTGAATTTAGTTTTGCATTTTCATATCTTCTGCTTCAAATTCCTAAATTTCTTTTATTAATTTGATTAAAATACAATTTTAACATATTTTATTTTACATCAAAAATTCAATCATTAACACAACTCCTCGTGGGAATGATATCTTTTTCTATACTACTTGAATGACCCGTGCACTTGCGGTTGGGACACATCAGTTGCCTATCGGTTGGAGTTACTACCCAACTTTTCTCATGTTCATCCTGTATTTCACATCTCCATGCTCAGGAAATACATACTCGATCATTCTCATGTGCTACATCTGGATACAATAAAGCTGAAAGAAAACTTGACATTTGAGGAGCAGCCAGTAGTCATAGTGGACTACAAAGTGAGGCAACTAAGATCAAAATAGATCCCTATGATTAAGGTTTTGTGGAGGAGCCAGTCAGTAGAAGAATGCACCTAGAAGTCAGAGCGAGATATGTGTAGCAAGTACCCTTATTTGCTCAATGTGTAACTCTGTTCTTTTATTCTGCCTTGTGTAAAAAAAAAAAAAAATTCGAGGACGAATTTTCTGTAAGGGGGGAAGAATGTAACAACCCGATATTTTTTTATTTAATATATATATATATATATATATATATATATATATATATTTTATATTTTTATAATAATTTAAACTATTTTATTTAAGATACTAAATTAGTATTTTCATAATGATTATAATCAAATAAAATGAAACAATAATTAAGTTTCTTTAGGGTATATTTAACTTCATTACTGAAGTCTTATTAAATTTAATTATAATAAAAGAATCGTTGGACTTGATTGAAAAACATTAAAAAGTTTAAGGACTGGTTATGTAATTAAAAGAAAGAAAAGGAAAATAATAAAGAAAAGAGCACACTGATGGGACGTTCAGCAAAGGGAAAAGGAAAATAATAATAATAATAATAATATAAGTAAAAGTTATATATATATATATATATATATATATATATATATATATATAAGTTGAAAGGACCTCTCTGCAGCGGGATTTGAAAGAAAATAAAAAATTTTGAAACATTGAACAGACCCCCTTCCATTTTTCCCGTCTCTCCTTCTCTCCCTTTCTTTTTATATTTTCTTTCTTCTTTTGCTCTGGCCAATGACTAGCCCATTGCCGAATGGCAAAGACCAAATGTCCAACATGCTCCGACGACCATGGGAAGCCAAAAACCAGTGGAGTTAGGCAGTGGCAGTAGTGGTTTTTGAGAAGAGAGAGAAAATAGTGGCAACAGCTTTTCGACTGATTTTTCGATGATTCGACCGTTGGATCAACTATCTGAGACCATCGTTAGACTCAGGACAATGAAATCTTCGAGATAGGACCGGCCCCACTCCGATCTGACACCGTTTGAAAAAGGCGATCATCAGACAGTCCAAATCGCTTGGTGAGAATTTTGAGCTTTTTTTATTTTCAAAAATTAAAAATAATTTCATGATAATTATTAACAATTTTTGGGCATAATTTTGGTTTGATCAGATCGAAGATAGCTGATCAGCGCTAGGATCACATTTTCTGCCAAATTCGGCTGTCCGGCGGTCTATATCAGAACGTGGTCGATATTATAGTCAATCCTAGCATTTTCAGACGTCACAGACACGTCCCCAGGATCGGAATTAGCATAGGTAAACCCGAACCCTACTTTTTCTTAATTATCTTGTGCTTGATTTCGATTAAAAATCTATAAAATATTCGTGGTAGGTGAGAAAATTATAATTTCTTTTGCACTAGCTTAATAATATTGCTAAGGACCGTGAGGCAAAATTTTAGAATTTTTAGAGCTCATTTTGGTAGTTTTTGCAAAAGGGTTAGTAATAGGGACTAAACTATAATTTTTCAAATTGTGATGGTTGACTGTTTGGATGGGCCTAGGAGGGGCCATGTGATGTGATTGAGTTGTGATTGTGTGATTTGTGGATATAGAAGTGTATTTTGAATCCTTTTGCAGGTTGGGTAGGTCCTAGGTATTAGGGAGACTCTGCTGGATTTTTGACACGACTTAGGGCGTCTTTGGTCCTTTCTAAACTTGTATTGAGTCAAATATATTAAACAATTGCAATGAAATTGTCAGGTGAGCAGGGACAGCCTTCCTCCTCCGCCCAGTCGCCGCAGTGACCTCAGTTCAAGTTTGTGAGTAAAATATTAATTTTAATTATAATTTTAATATTATTATATATTCAGACATGCTCATGCATCACTTATAAATATGTATCTATATAGTTAAACACTAGGCACATTTTATATTACATTCTTAATTGATGAAGTGCCATGGATGTTGTTTATAGTAATTTGGAGCAGTGTGTGTGCGTTGGCGTGTGTGTGGTGTGTGGTATTGGATATGGATAGGACAGGTAGACGCAACTTGAGAGACACTCGCTGGGACTTGGTCCTTTATGGATAAGTCGGAGTAGGCACGGTTCGAGATGATCTCGCTGGCCCCCGCATTTTTTTTATCAAGCGAAAGTCCGGCTTGAGAGACACTCACTGGCAGAGGTTGGATTAAGAGAGCTGTATAGGGGATCAGCTTCCATATATGTACTGTTTGAACATTATTGGGTGTGTGAGTGCTCCAAATTGCCTTTTTGCTGTTATGATGTGATGTGTATGAAAATTTCGATAGTGTTGTATTCCACTCCTTAGGATGCATTAGCTCTAGGTCACTATAGAAATTGTAGTTAAAATTGGTATTTTACTCTCTGAGTCGAACGCTCACTTCTGTTCACTTTATTTTTCTAGGCTATAGGAGGATTACTTGTTGTGACTAACCTACTCCTCTTCTTCGTAGGTTAATTAGTAATATCTAATGTATTTTGTACAATTTAGCTAAAATTTTAGACTCCACGTGTGTTAGGAGTATTTTAATCAATTTGGGACTGTAATATAATATTATGTTGAATTTGTAAGAACATTAAATGCATGTATGTGTGAGTATGATTGGATTTGATGAGAGCTCCCATTTGATTTATGACATGATGAGTATGTGGAGGGTGAGCTGAGCTCCCCAAATTATCATATATTGTGTTTACAGGTCGAGCGAGTCAAAAACTCTCCGTTGTATGGTCCATATTATGGCCAGACTCTGTCTGGTTGAATTCTTAAAATTGGGCTTAAAATGGGCCTTAGGATTGGGTTAAGGAATAGTTAAGCTTACTATGAGTCTCGGAGGTTTTAGGCTGGCCCAGATCCTAGTGCCGGTCCGGCCCATAAGTTGGGTCGTGACATTTTAACCCTATCTGATTATCTTTTCCCAGATTTTAATTCTTAACTTGCTGGTAATGTTTACAAGGCCACAACCAGCTGGTGATAGCTAAGAGTGTAACTGAGATTGCCTTGAATAAAGCTCATGGAAGCTGTCTCTTTCATACCTCAACAGTGGAGCTCATTGAGAGGTCTATTTTCCGCCACACTTATATGTGTATAATTATATATCCTTCTTTGCTAACCCTTCAAGACACTTGCTATCTCCTTTGATGACTTTTTGCAGACACTACAGTCACTACCTATTTTCTCTACAAAATGATGGAGAAATTTTCCAAGAAAAAATATATGAAGGAAAATAAAAAGGGAAAAAATATTTCCTTTCCTTTCCTTTCTTTGATTTGTCTGTATCCATTGAATACAAGGATAATGTGTTCCCCATTTATATTCTTTTGTTTGTGTAGTGAGAAAAATTGTTGAATCAGACAATTTTTAAATATATGTAGACCTACCCTATAATTGTTAGAATTTCTATTTTCTTTTTTATTAAACTTTTATTTTTTTTAATTATATGCATATTTTATTCATTAAGGGAAAAGTAAAAAGATTAAGCAATGGAAAAAAAAATAACAAATAAGTCCTAAAAATAACTACCAAATGTGGGAGAAGAGTTAGTAGCTTACAAGAATGCAAACTTTAAAGTAAGGTAAAGAAAATCTAGGGTAAAGGTAAGTTATTAATTTTTTTTAATTTATTAATTTGATTAATTTAAAAGTGAAGGTTTTAAAATTTTCAAAAATCTTAATGTTCTTAAAAAAAACTTTAACCTTTCTATTAAAAAAAAAAAATCTTACTTCCAAGCAAGTTGCTTAAGTGCTAGAGCTTTTTTTTTTTTTTTTTACTTAACTAAAATTCGATTCGGGTAAATAACACCATTTTAAGATTTTTAATGCGTCAAGTGATGTTGAAGAGTTCTTTGATATTGTTCTAGAAAGAGATTTAATTTTAGTGTGTAAGCTAATCAACTCAATAAAACTTTTAACTATTAAAAAAAATAATGTGATGTACAAAACATTTTATATTTTTTAAAGAGAATTGATATATACAATCTCATTCTTATTTTATAAAGAAATTATTTTCGTGACCTTTAAATCACTTGGAGCAAACAGTAGAAAAAGAATTCCTAGGAAAGTCATTCTTTGTGTTTGAGACATTCAATTCACACCCATTTCGACCAGTAAACTGGTGTAAAAAAAAGAAAAAGAGGAAGAAGAAGAAGAAAGGAGAGAGAGAAAGAGGGAATATGCATAGAAACCCCACAGTGGTTAAAATTAGGAGTCTGACAATTTTTCAGAAGAATGACATGGAAGTGATAGTTTGCTTGACAGATATTTAGTAGACGAAAACAATTATTGCGGACCCAGATACTGACATTTTCTGGGTTGTTTATGATGGAAAATTTTGAACGGCACAGCGGTATGGACCAGTGCATTCGATAAGTCCTTTTTCACATAAAAAGCTTGCAGGGCAGCAGGGGCGAAGAGACCTGCAGACTGTTAATTAATTAATTAGTACCTGCAACTGCGACAGCCAAGAGGCTCCATTTTGTTAAATGAAAAGTGAATATATTAACGTTTCAAATGATATATAGATTGATTGATTGATTAATTAATCTATGTCTAAATTGTGAAACTAAGGCTTCTAAATACTTTTGAATTAATATTTTTTTTATTTAATTTGGATTAGAGTTGGAATTCGAAATTTCATAATCTAACAAACAATATTCATAATTCATTGATATCATGTAGTGTTGTATCAGTAGTTAATTTGCTTGTAGGATGTGAATAATATATAGGAAAGGAAATTTGTGATATTAATATAATTGTTGGTTTAATTGGAATGAAATGAGACAATATTTAATTAGTTATGAAATATCCGGGGATGGAATGTAAATTTTGGATTTTTTTTTTCTCAAGGAATCCAATTTTATATATGATATTTTAATATTTAAATAACTTAAATTTATATTGGAATGATTTCTATTTAATTATATATATAATTCTTTAAAAAAATCAATTATATTTAATAATTTTTAAATTTGTAAGAAAAAAAAATTTAAATAAATTTTCATATAATTATGTTTAACTTTTATTTATTTGAGAATAAAATAATGATTTTATTTTAAATATAAAAATTGACTAAAAAGAAGTCGATTGAATTTAAAAATGTGCTTTCATTCTCATAATTGAAAATTATTTTTTAATTATTAATTAATTAATTAATATTTATGAAATTCATTGTAATCAACTGATATTTTTTTTTTATTTTGCGAATCAATTTATGTAATCTCGCGTTAAATTTATAAGTAAAATTATACCAAGTTAATTTAGAATGAATTTATCTCCATCACCTCTTATAATCTCCTAAAATAGAATTCCCATATTCCCTATTAAATGGCATTAAGGGACCTAGCTTATGAGTCTTTTTCTTGATGTCAAATGGGTGTCACAACTATAATATAATAATTAATAACCCAGTGATAGATAACCCATCACTTTCACCATTAATCAAAGTGAGAAAATGAAAGAAAATGACCATGAAAAGTGATGTCACAGTAGCATGTGAACAGTGAGTTCCAACCATGGCATTTGGATTATATGATTTTCTCCTGTAAACATCCATTGGAGGTCCTCCACTGTCACCCTCCATCCATCCCTTGTATTTCAACTTGCCATAACTTATCTTTTGGCCTGTATTCTTGTGGGGATAATTGTTACTGCAAAAATTGTATGAGCCATATATGCATGTTAATTGATTGTTAATTAAATTCTCATTTATTATAAATTATTTATATTCAAGTTATTTTAAATTTTATATAAATAAAAATAAGTTATGAATCATTTTGAGTCAGACCAGTTTTATTAAATTAGCATATTGAATCAAAATTTATGCCATCTTTAAATATATGACTTATACAACAAAACATTTTAATTTTGATTGTCATCTCATTATATAATATAATTTTAGAATTAGAATCATTTAGTTGACTAATTCATTTAATTTTTAAATAATAATATAGAACTGATCTCAAATAAAATTAAATGTCAAAAATAATTTATATAGCTAATAATTAATTTAAGATTATATAAAATTTAATTATTGTTGTTATCGTGCTATAAATATATGGATGGAAAGCACAAAATTCAAGTTGCATAATATTCTACATTATTGCATGCTATTGCTATGCTCATGCTAACTATGTCATTATGTTACTTAGAGTCGAATTTTATTAAAGAATTTGTAAGATTATTTATCTTAAATAAATCAAATTGATGTGAAAGAGTTCATCAATAAAAATACATAGGGAGAGAATTTAATTTTGATACATAATAACCAACTAAAATATTTTAACTGATAATAAAAAAAATAAAAATTATAATATTAAATTAATAACCTAATAAGATAATCATATACGAAAATAAGGGTATTGTATTGTCTGATATCAGTTTGGAATAGAGAAATAGTCCTAATTAAATATAATGACTTTGACAATCTCCTCTCTTTCAGTTAGCTTTTAAAATTAAATTAAATTTAATTTATTTTCTCTACCGATTGATTGAATTGTTGTACATATATAATTAAATGAAAGAACTAAACTTTTTGAGGACAAATTAAATCTGTGTATTTGTTTAGGTAAAGAACAAAAGCAATATGATATAGGAAGGAAAGAACACATGGTTATTTAATTTGGTCTTTATATTGGAATTGAAATTTCTGAGGCATAGTTCTTTGGTAATATCAAAAATGTCTTGGACACAGAGACTCAAACGAAAAAAAAAAAGCTTCATTTCCAATTGTTCACACACACACTCGTGCAATCTTGGAAACATAAATTATCAGCTTGGACTTGGTCAAATTAATGACTCTTAAAAAAATTATAATTTTAAGTGTCAGTTCAATTGAATAATTAATTTATATTTTTTAAGTTTTTTTTATTGATAATAAAAAAAAAACTTGATAAATTCAATTTTTTATCAGCTTTTAAAGTCAATAATTTGCTAAAAATTGAAAATTTCCACTGCCAATTTTTAATTTTTTAATTATTGATAGCTCACTGTTAATATTCAAACAGGTTATTAATCTTTTATTAAATGCACTTATTAAATGTGTGCTGATATTTTTTAAGAAATAAAATTAAATATATTAATTTGAAAATACTTGAGTTCTTTTTTTTTTAAATAAAGAATAATATATAATACAAATTTAAAATACATAACTTCATACTACTAAAATTTTATATAAATAAATTTAAAATAAATTATTTATACCAAAATAATTATATTAATTTAAAATATTTAATTATATTAACAAAACATTTGAATTATTTAGTCTATAATAACCACAATCCTCTCAAAAAAACAAGAACTCAGTCTATCAATAAGAACAACAACGAAGATGAAGAGGGTAACCATCAGTGGGAAAATTAAATCCATCGGTAGCCATTTAAAGGAGTTTAGAAGAGGTTCAAGGATATTTATTGGCAGAATGAGAGAGGAGATAGAAAAAAAAAATTGAATTAAAAAAAATTTGAATTCTTAACTTAAAATATTAAAATATTAATTATAATTAAAAAAATATTTCGATCCGGAACCTGGTCAGATTGGTAAATACTCTGGTTTGATTCACCCAAAATGTCTTAGAAACTCGCAAATGAAATCCAAGATTCATTTAATTAAACCCTAAAGCTAATTTCTCTACATATTGAGAACATGAATGATTTGGGAAATGCAATTTGTTATTTTCACAATTCCTTTATTCCTAATTTATTTATTTTTGTAATTTGGCTAATGGTCAAACTTAGCTGCAAACAAAAGAAGTCTTAATTAAAAATTAATAGTAATTAATTATGGTTTGAGAAAAATCCAAATCACAGTTCCCCCTGAGTTTATATTTTATATACTTAAGACAATGAAATGGGTTTGAACTTTGAGCTCTATTAATAAAATTTTAGCTAGCTTTCATTTTCGAGAAGCTACGTGCAGTGACTTTCTTAATTACATCTATAAATTGGGTTTATCAAGTGTTAATTGTTCCTTTTTTTATTATTAAATTTCAAAACACAATACAAGTTTGGTTTATTGATTGCATTTAGAGATTGAAAATTCTAACACAATGTATTAATACGTTCTGAATTTTAATTCAATGATTTGAATTTGAATGATTCTTTAAAAAAATGGAAAGTTAATTCAATAATTCAGATGATTCGGCCTTAAATTGACTCATTTGAATCGATACTACTAATTCGGATTTTAATTCAAAAATTCAATTAATAAAAACTAATATTGTAATTTGAAACAATCTGCAATCAACCGATTTATTGAAATTTAAATAAAAAAATCTGTTAATTTGATTAGTGCATAATTTGCTTTTGACTGATAAAATGCCTTAAATTAAATTATCACTTCACGTTTCATTTTTTTTTCTCTTTGTTTAATGTGTTCTGTCTCAGCAAATTTAAAGTTAAATCCCATGATCAATATATACATTAACCTGTGGCCTAAAATTGGCAAATTTTCCATTGGATCACTCATTTGAAGCAGGACACCAATAATTCCCATTGTTCTTGGCTTTTCTCTAAACCCTTTTCCTTTTAAATTCAGCAATAGAAATTCTCTCTACTTGTCTTCTGGAAAGATCTAGTTTTTTTTTATTAATTAAATTCATTTATTTAATTTATATTATTTTTATATGACTTAAATTTTAGATCTATTTTTATAAATTCGAATTGTAATCTGACTTGAAGGACACAGGCCGACTAGTATAAATATTGTAATATTCAACATTTTGCGTACATTTATGAGATATGCGAGAAATGCATAAGGATTAGAATTTGAAAGTTCTGAATGATTGTATATTGCTCTTTTTATCATAATGAAATTTTTTTCTTTCGTTTTGTCTGTGAATTTATACTTTATAATAGAATCACGTATGTTATTTTTTTCTTTTATTACACTGTGTGATTGTGCAATTGTATATATGCCTTAAATTTACGTGTCTATTATAATAATTTAATTGAAAATAAATCATCGACATCACTCATGAGCTTTATTAGTTCAATAGTATTTGAGTTGTCTTTAATACTGTTAAGTCTCTAGTTTGAATTCTAATCGAAACTAATTTAAAAAAATAATAATCTACTTAGAAAATTCATAAAAAATAAATATGATCAAGAATCATTACTCAACATTATTATATGCATGTTAAAATTAAAGAATGGAGCAATTACATCCATAACTTTTGTATATCACAGCTTTGATTGCCAAAACTTCTTTCTAGACATCAACTTTGTATTTGCCTTTCACTTTCATGCCAGTATTTTTCCTACACATGTCACAAAAAAACATTTAATTATTTGTTGGGATTTTCATTTTTATTTTTTGCAATTTTTAACTTCAATTTTTCCTGTCTAATTTGAAGTACATGTGTCACAATTGTGTTAATACTGGAAAGTTTGAGAGAGTGGATTGACAGAAGGTGTCACTAATTCAAGAGATAACATCAATTTGGGTACATGACAAATATGAAAATGACATTGTCTATGACTATGATATATCTTGAGATGTTTACATATGGCTAGCTTTATTAAAGTATTTTGAAAAGTAGACTGAAACAATTGAAAATAAATTTTAATTACTATACAATTATTAGCATGTGATTTGTGAATTAAAGTACTTAAACCACATTTTCAAGTTGTTAATTATACCTTGGACTAGTACTAATCAGTATGAGATGTTGGCTTTCTTGACATTTATATATTGTACTATGATGATGTGAGTCGTAACTTTACAAGTTTACATGCATACATGGGCTCATAAATTTGTCAATTTGTATCTTCCCTCATTGTCTTATATATCTCTATTTAATTATATATTTGCAATTCACATGGAACAGACAAAAGCATATGATAAATAATTGTTAGTGAAGGGAATTTCCTTCAGCCCAAATTTAAATTTTTATAGTGATATCATATTATTAGAATTTCATTAATAAAAAAAATTTAAATTCAAATCCTAATTAACAGCTTTACAAGATATTGACAAATTGCTTTGATAAGCTTGGTGTACTGAACCAGAGCCATAAAGAAAGGGCACTAGCTAATGGAAAGAATTTATTTATTTTTTATTTGACTTTGATTATTGTTTGAATTTGGAATTTTATAATTTAAGTGTTAAATTTCATGATATCAGAACAATTATTTGATTTGTGAAAGAATTGAATATGCTTAATAGGTATGCATGCACATATCAAACACAATACACACCCACCAAAGCAATTGCTGGATGGGTTACTTGTTTGCTTCAAGCAAGATATAGAGAACAGTTAAAAATAACAGAATGTTTCCTCTCTCTCTCTCTCTTGTGTGGTATACAATGCTTTCTTGAGTGAGGGACAACCTGCTAGTCTAATCTCTGACTTTGTGTCTTTCGGCTGTTTTTTCCTTTACCATTTTATTCTTAATTTGCTTTCAGTGATAATTTCGTGACTTTCTACACACTTTCTTTTCTCTTCTACACCTTTATTTCTTGGGTGAACCATCTCTCTCTCTCTCTCTCTCTCTCTCTCTCTCTCTCTCTCTGTGCACTTATTTATATTCTATTACTCTTCTAGCCAGAGTGCCAAATCAAGAAGATCTTACTCTTCTTTTGTTCTCTTGCACCGTTCCATGGCAGACCCTTGCTCTAATCTTTTCACTGGATGGTTCAACTTTATGCCTACTCATTCTCATTACACTACTGCTTTCACTCCTTACTCAAATCGCTCTCCCTATAGTTTCAATCTCTACTCAAACAACCACATCTTCAACAACAGATCTTCCATTCAATATCAAACCTACTATCCCCCACCTCCTCCTCAGAAGGAATCTCCTCCTCCTCCTCCTCCTCTAATAGAGTACTTATGTCCCTCAAGACAACAAGAAGAGAACCACGAATCCTCTAGTAATTCCATGGAAGAGGACAGGAACATTAACAAGAAATATGATGGTGGTGGTGAAACTGTGACCGTGGCTCTACATATAGGCCTCCCTAGCCCTAGTTCTGATCTGGGTTCTAGGGTTTGTTCCCACCCATCAACAGAAGAAGGAAGTAGTGCAGTATCAGGGGGTTACCCATTGCAGAAACTAATCAAGGGTCAATATTGGATCCCTACTCCTTCTCAGATTCTCATTGGTCCTACACAGTTTTCATGTCCTGTTTGCTTCAAGACTTTTAACAGATACAACAACTTGCAGGTATGCCCCCATTGCGCCATTTCATGAAACATGTTTCCTGTGACTTATTAATCTTTCCTCTCTGTATTTTCTTTTGCCTTTGTTTTCTTTACTTCTTTTGAGCTGGATCATCACTTTCCTTTTTTCTTCTAGTACAAAACAGAACTATTCAAGAAATAATTCACTCTCTCTCTTCTTTGTACTTGGCATTTCTCATGCTTCTTGGATTTACCTTGATTTTTGCATCATATAATTGATTGTCTTTCCCAACTGAGACTATTCCTAGTTTAATTTAACCATTTAGGTAAATCTCTTTTGGGTTTTTTTTTCTTTGATACTTACTTTGAAGATTATATAGTGGATTAAAGTAAAACCTGCAAGGTATGAAGAGTTGCATGGGTAGTGATGTCGAGTCCATTAAAAAAATGTAAAACCTGCAAAGAAATAGTGTTCAAGGTTCTCAGCAGCAGCTGAACTTAATAAAGAGAAAGGGCCTCAGCTTTTATCTGCACTCTTCAGTCTGTAAAATAACTATTGCATGGTCGAAGCTACAGTTCTGTTCCTCCCCATGGCTTTGAAAAGTACAACCTCCTTCAACCAAAAACCTGAGCTCCTAATTTTCTGAACACCAAGTACTCTTTATAATTAAGAGAGGCATTGTAATGGTGAACCATCATAGGTACTGATGTTTGATGATAATAACTCCTACAGTTCAGGCCTAAATTATAATAAACCCCACCTGGGGTTTCCTCAGTTGATTGGAGTTTAAACTATCCTCTTACAGTCTTATTAAATCTTCTTGAGGCTATTCTACTAAAAGATTACTAGTAAATTGTTTAGCATTTTATTGATTTTAAAAAGACTCCTAGCTTGATATATTTGATTTGGGGTTGCAATAGATCCCTCTCTTTGTAATCAATTTTGCATGTTCATTTGTTGAGCAACTTATTTTTCTTTTTGATTCACTCGATCTCAAAATTCTTAAGATGACTCCAATTTCATTTGGCTAAAGCTAATTAATTGTAGCAGCTTAATTTTAATTTCAAGATATATAAAATAATCAATGTATGAGCTTTTGGGTTTCCCACTTGAAAAATGAGGACCCATGTGTAGTGTACTTGCATAGTGGGACTTTAGTATAGCAAGAAGTCCCTGACTTTCTTATAAATTTCCCATCCTCTCCATACACTCATTTCCCATTAAAATTTTGCTAAATTAATGATACAGATAGATGTATAAATTAACGTTTGTTTTTGGTAAAAACCAGGACATTTATACATTAAACTAAAACTGATAAAAGCTTGTTCTGATGTTAGGAAGTTATTAAATTACACTTATGTATACATACATTTACAACGTTTGGTGTCCTTCTTTTTATGTTAGGAAGATCATTGAACATATCATTTACGAAGTTCTAGTTTTTTCCCCATTCTTTCTCTTTTTTTTTGGTACCATATTGTTAGGGTTCGAAGGTAGACACTTGATCACTAGGCTACAAATCCAGTGTTCCCCTATCTCTTTCTAAATATGGGGTTTGCCTGTATTGCAGATGCATATGTGGGGACATGGATCTCAATACAGAAAAGGACCTGACTCATTAAGAGGAACCCAACCAACAGGAATGCTGAGACTCCCATGCTTTTGCTGCGCACCAGGGTGCAAGCACAATATTGATCACCCAAGAGCAAGACCACTCAAAGACTTTAGAACACTCCAAACTCATTACAAGAGAAAGCATGGAATCAAACCCTTTATGTGCAGAAAATGTGGCAAGCCATTTGCTGTTAAAGGTGATTGGAGAACCCATGAAAAGAATTGTGGCAAAATCTGGTATTGTATTTGTGGGTCTGACTTTAAGCACAAGAGGTCTCTGAAAGACCACATCAAGGCCTTTGGTAATGGCCATGCTGTTCTTGGTATTGATTCTTTAGAAGAAGAGGAAGAACTAGCTTCTGAACATGATGAAGAGTCCTCATTGTGAGACCTAATTATAGAAGGAAAATCGAGTTTTACATCAATATGAGATTGGGTGCCATCATATCAGCACTAATACGAGATCTCATAAATGAATATGGGATTGTCATGAGCGTATTGTTTATTATATATGGTTTGTTCATGCTTGGTAATTTAGAAGGATGCTCATTTTTCTTTGCTTGTGTATCTTCCTTTCTGGTATTGTTATTTTCCATATGATTATATTAATTAGGCCATGTATATGTAAATATAAATATATATTTAATAAATTAAGGATTGAAAATTTTCTTCTTTTTTTTTTTACTCTCTTCTATTCAAAGGGAGAATAATCAGTCTATATTACATAGTAGGAGGTATTAAAATTCCTCCCTTTATATGTACCTATGAAACTTGAAATCAACTAAAATATAATGAAGCCTTAATTTAAACTCTAGCTTGTTTCTCTGTCATCAAGTCAACACACTAGTTGCCCTACATTACAAACTTGTTTCCTTCAATATTATCAACATAATAATTGCTTAAAGTGTATGCAATATAATGGGATGTTTAGCATTCCTGTTGTAATGGGAGATATGTACTTTTTTAAATATATTAATTAGAGAGTATTAAAAAATTTTAAAATTAAATTTAATAAATTTTAATTATAAAAATATTAAAATAATAAAATAAAATTTTTTTAATAATATTTAAAATAATATTTTTTTTCTTGAAAAGCGATTTTATGCCTCTAAAATCAATGCCAAACAAACACTACAAATGATAGAGTAAAGTTAACATATAATTACTGCTAATAATAGTATATATAAAAAAAGATATGACAACAATAGTTGATACCATTGATAAATTTGTGGCAGCAATTATTTGTGTCAATGATTTTTTCTTTTACAATAAATATAATTTTATTATGAAATACTTATCATCACAATTTTATAGTAGTAATATATAATAATTTATAAATTATTATCATAAATTTTTAGTAGCAAATTTTATAGGTTTGACAGTAAAAATTTTTGTTATTAAATTTAATATTTATTGTATTGATAATTGCAGTAATAGTTCTAAGTAGTGAAATTAAATTTTAAATTTCGATGGCCTCCTTCATTTAAAAAAATATTAAAATATTACTTAAATTTTGAAAAATTATTGGATATATTCATAACATTAAATTTTAATATTTTTTACATTCAGATAAATAAAATATTTAATAAATTGTAAAAAATAAATTTTATATTTATATGATTAAAAAAGTACATGCTTTTGATGTATTATATAATTTGTCATCGATTTCAGTATACTTCTAATAATACACCAAAATGAGGGAAAATAGACAAATGGTGGGAAAAGTATAAAAACTAGGCCCAAGTGACCCCTTCCCGTGTTCTAATCATTCTAATAAAACGACGCCGCCCAAATCACGCTTGACTCTCTTTCTCTCTCAAAAGTGAATTAGCAAGATGGCTTTAACGTACTGTCTTGCTGGACTTGGTGAGACAAAACCAAATATCTCTCAAATTTAAACCACCGAGAAGAAGAGTTGCTTGAGTTGTAATACCCTTTACCTCGACAAAGATAACTCCTCAGCTGCTTGTTCTTTCCATGGCCACACCACAGGTATCTGTTATTCTCATCTTCTCTATCTCAGCCACTCATTAATGGGTTTATTTCTTTTAATTTTCGTCTCCATATACTGTCATTTAATCTGTGTCATTCATTCTAAATCCCAATATTATGTTCTATTAATTTGTTTCTTTTGTGTGTATGCCTATTTGATCCAAGTCGAAACTATTATAAAAGCAAAATTTTTAATTTGTAGTGATTGGAGATTAACTTGAGAACGGGCATTCCTCGCAATTTTAAGAGGGTATGCTGCTTGAGGTAAAACTATAGAACAATGTTAGAATTTCTTTTTCCCTTGTTGGAGGGTAATTCTCCTTTTTCACGCAAACGCTCTGCTATAAACTTAATGGGACTTGAAGCTTGATAGTATGAACAAAAATCCCAAGTTTTAATGCAAGAATGTCCAAGGATCTCCCCTTTGCTTCTAAAATTCTGGAACTTTCAATAGGCATTCCCTTCTGCTCTAAACTTCAAGGGTTTTGACCCAAATTTTGTAACAAAATTCCCAAGTTTTAATTGTAGGGATGTCCCCTTGGCCCCTAAAAGTCTCGAGCTTTCAGTAGGCATTCCCTTCTGCAGCTCTGCTCTAAAATTAATGTGTTTTGAACCTTATTTATATAGCAGAAATGCCAAGTTTTAATCTTTGGGATGTCTCCTTTGGCCTCTATAGGTCTTAACTTTCAATAGGCATTCCCTTCTGCTCCAAACTTAATAGGTTTTGAAACTTAAATTGCATAGCAAAAATCCCGAGTTTTAATTGTTGGGATGTCGCCTTGGACAAGTCTTGAACTTTGAAGGTCATTCCAGGTATAATACTAAAGGGCCAAACCCTTTATAAATTCCATCTTGCTATTCCACTTGATGGGTCATGATTTGTATTGATTTTTAATTGTGTTATTTTGACTTAGAAGTCATATTTACAATACTTGCAGGGGGAGAAAGGATTATTTTCTTTGGCTCCACCACACCAAGGGATTGATGGGGAACGGACTGATCTCTGGAGTGATTGTCCATAAATGAAACGAGAAGGGTAATGGACCAAATAGAAGAAGTACCAATTGGAATAAAAGATGGAGCTTCTGTGGTGAGTATGATGATAATGCACCTTGTCGACGAGGATGGCATGTTTCTCATGATGATGGCTTCACTTTGTATTAGCAAAAAAAAAACTGCCCTTGAATCTTCAATTCAACAGCACAAGAAGTACAGTAACAAATCCTTATTTTACAGGTAGAAAATTGCGGGTGTGCTGCTTGTTTTCACAGTAGCATTAGATGAAGTGGAAATGAATTCATAGAATTTGCTTGGTGAAAATTTGATGTTTAGGTGATCAATCAAAAGGGTTTAGTCTGGAATCTTTTATATTCTGATTGGGTTGTTGAAGAACAGGTCAATTAGGCATGGATGCTATATGTACACATTTATATTAGAATTAACCACAAATTATATTTATTCCCCTTCTTTTTCTTTTCTTTTTGAAAACATGAAATTTTATGGAACTGCATTTGAGTTTCCAATGGAGTTTTCTTTATGAATTCCCATTTTTTGATAGCAAGGCATATTATAGTGGCAGAATAGTGAATAAGGTTGACATCCCCTGGTCTGAAGCTGGAATGCTATAGTGCATTAATGAAAGTATGGTACTAAACAGAAAAAAATGAAGGTGAAAGATCCATGTAACTGTACTAAGGAAAATTGAATCAAAGCGTAACTGAGTGAAGCTAAGAAACTAATTTAGACATTCACCATAATACAAACTCTAGCCCTGATGAACTCCCACGTATGCATTGCTGGATGACTTCTTCAGGGAAAATGGTTGCTGAAACCAGAGTTTACAAAACCAATTAATGGAAGGGGGATTCATCGGTATTGTTAGGTATAAATCATATATTAATTGGCTAAGTGAGAAAAAAAGAAGATAAACTAAAGCACGTTGATGAGTTTCAAGAAGCAAAATCTAAGCATATAAACCAGAACTAAATGGGAAGCAAATTTGAAAAAGGCTAACACAAAAGCTTCAATTAGTCCAGAAAATCTTCCTTTACATAGATATACTTGAAGATCAAGTGCAGTCAAAACAAGCAATTAAGGTTCAACTCATATATATATATATATATATATATATATATATATATATATATATATATATTAAAAATAAATAACTAATCTACTCTCTCACTGAAAGGACCCAACAGTCTTAAAGGACTCGTGGAGATGCCTCAAAGTCTCTTCATCCTTATTCCACTCAGGGGTCGGTGCATTAACAAAATGAGCATATAACTTGTTCTTAGCACAAGTAACCTTGATCAAGCTATGTTTTCCAATCCCATCAATTTCATACACATAATACACTTGCCCATCTCCATCCTTCTTCTCTTCACTCTTCACACTATCTGCTCCCGATATCAAGTCTTGCAAACCCACATCAGACAAGGCCAAATTATTTAACACCACATCTTGTGGGGCTAGTTGCCTGAATCCTGCAAGAAACGTCAAGTACTCTTTTTCAGTCCTCTTCTTTGGGTTGTAGAACTCGCTATCAGTTCCATTCGTGCCCTTTTCAACTTTGGAGACTAGGCGTTCTTTCCACCCATCAGGGACATCGTAGACGTACTCAGCTGAGGCTTTCTTGTCGGAGTTACCGCCGTATCCACCGTAGTTGGCCGCGCTGGCTGCGGTGCCGTAGTAGATGTGGTAGGTTTGTGCTGAGTCTGCAAGGGAAGGAGCAGTGGTGGTTAGTATTGTAGTGGCAGCAATAGCGGCAGTTAGTGTTGTGTTTAAGAGGGGTTTGTGGGGTGGCATAGGGAGCTGGGTTTTGGGTGGTGGCGGAATTTGCGGTGGCTTTTGGGTGTTGGTGGAGGAGGAGAGGCGAGCTGATGGAGAGAGAATGGTGGCCATGAGATGGGGATTGGCTAGTAGCGGATATTGTATTTTATTTTATTTTCTGTTTTATATGTTCTCTCCGATCTTAGAGCTCATTGCTTCGGCCAATCAAATGCCACCAGCTATATCTCCTGAAATTAAAATTAAAATTAAAATGTTAAAGGGAAAATAATTGGAGTCTTTTTTTTTTTTTTTTAATGGAGTAAGTTGTTAAACGATTAATAATTGTAGAATAAAAGTTTAATTTTATAATTAAAAATTTAATTTTTAGTGTTTTTAAATTATTAATTTTAAAAATTAATTAAAAATTATATTTATAATTTCAATTATACTAACTCTCTTCTATTAAGATTTTCCACTAAGAAAGTAATTAAATTATTTGAATTATAATAAAATTTTTTATAATTTAATTAAATTATTTTTATCTCATGTAATTAAAAGATAAAGAAAATAATAAAATGAGTTATAAAAATTATAAAAATAATAATTATATTTAATAGAGATAAAAATAAAATTAAAAAAATTGTTAATTTTGAAAAAAAGTGAGAGATAAAAGGACATATATTATGAAATTAATTTAAATATTTTCATTATTTTAAGAAAGATATAATTGACAAATAGTACAGTTATAAAAAATTTGAATTTATATGAAAATTTATTAAATTAAATATTTATATACAAATTTATATCTTATAATTAATTTTATATATTTTAATATAAATATTTTATATAATAATTATTAAACTCGTTATCATATGAATTTAAACTTATATTAAATTCACTTATTAATATAAATCTGTTTTTATATGATAATAATATGAGTTTAATTATCCTTATATTAAATATTTTCTACAACATTCGTGTAAGATTAATATTGTCATTTATTTTAACTACAGTATAATCGTTATAAATTTATTTTTATTTCAATTTTTATAATAAATGTAAATATAAATATATTAAAATTTATTTAATACAGTTTATTTTTATGGGAACTATAATTTTTAATAAAAATTTATATAAAAATAAGTACATATTATATTTAATGAGCTGTAAATTATATTCCCCATATAATTAGGGTGCATTAAATAAAAATTAACACATTTACACCCATTAAAAAATTATTTTTATATAAAACTTAATATCTTTTAGATTAAATATTTATATTAAAATTCATGTATATTAATTATACATAAATTTTAATATAAATATTTAATCTAAATTTATAAAATTCATTTTCATATATATATATATATATATTAACAAATACAATAACTAAAAAAGTGAAAAACTGGCTATCTCAAAAAGAAAAAAAATTAACAAACTGGCATCCCTCAATTTAACCATACAATGATACAAATGTCTCAATAATAGTAAAATAATTATAAAATTATAAAATTTAAATTTTAAAATTAAAGTAAAATAAAAATAAATTAATAATAACTATTTAAAAAAAAAGAATCTTCTCAACCACTCAATCAAATATAAACTAAAAAACGACAACTTTTCTAGCATCCCTTCGCCCACCAACCGCCAAAAAATGGAAACCCTAGGCGATATAGGGCAAGAAATTGAGAGAGGAATGGGAGAGACGCAACTTCCTTTAATTATTCTTTGCTTTTTCATGTAATTTGCTCCCTTTAATTTCTCTCTGTCTCTCCTCTTCGATTCTCTTCTTCCAATTTGAAATACGTGCCTTCTCAGCTTCATCTCAATGTCTAAGAGGTGATGTTCCTTTCTTTTATGGCGTAATTTTGTGTTTTCGTTGAATTTCTTCGCGAAATTTTTGTATTTTAAGGAATTTTCATTGTTAACTGATCATGATCATTATCGTTATTGTGGTTTTGTGAGTCTTCTAGGAGAGATGATTGTGTAATTAAGAGATGAATGGATTTTAGGTAAAATAGAAGAAAGTCTTTGGATTTGTTGATTTTTCGGTTTTAAATGGTAAAATTTGTATTTTTGATTGGTGTGGAGGAAGCTTTTGCAGCTGAAAATTTAAGTGGATTTCTTCTTGTTTGCTTGGAAGGACAAGGAAAATAGTAGTACCAAATTGTCTTATTTTTTGAAGAAGATTTTGTGGTTCATTGTATTTTCTGAGCTGTTCTGCCTGCAAGTTTTTTCACAAATTGCTACAGTTGTGGTATGTTAACCAACAGAGGAACTAGCTAACCAAGAAGAAAATGGATAAACTTGTTGTTCATGTTGATATTGGATGATGCTGTGCATTTGTGCATGAATTAGCTTGAGTTTAATTTGAAGAGAATAACTTTTCTTCTGTCATTGGGGAATGGAGGTGGGCTAGAGTTCTATGATCTTCCATTGATGGAGGATTATTGATATCATATCATGCAGGTCTTGATGTTGTTTTTTGTTATGCTTATTTTTTCTAATAATTTTATGTGTCTCCTATTTTTCCAGGGTACTTTGCAAGTTCTTTGCTCATGGAGCATGTTTAAAAGGGGAGCATTGTGAGTTTTCACATGACTGGAAAGATCCACCAAATAATGTAAAGATATTTCCTCCTACTTGATTTATTTTCTCTCGGTTAATTATCAATGAAGTGATAGTTTTAGTTTTCTCATTATTGGTTTCTCTTGGTTATTAACACAGATTTGCACCTATTATCAAAAAGGAATCTGCTCTTATGGCAGTCGATGCAGGTATGAACATGTTAAACTATCTAGGTCAGATACTGCTTCATCTTCATCAACACTTCCTCATCAATCTATGGTATCAACTTCCGTTCCTCTGGCTCGTCCTCTGAGAACTGGATTTGGCAGGGGAACATCAATCCCAGCTGCTTCTGGAGAGCTTTCTGCTTCAAGTAGACCTTACTTCCCTCCAACCAAGCCAGCATGGAATTTGGACTCTAGACCAAACAACTTTTTAGAAAACGATGGCATTATAGAACCAAGGAATGTTAAGCCAGAAGATCGTTCTCTCTGTTCATTTGCTGCTGCTGGTAATTGCCCTCGTGGAGATAAATGTCCTCATATTCATGGTGACATTTGCCCCACTTGTGGGAAACATTGCTTGCATCCTTTCAGACCTGAAGAAAGAGAGGAACATTTGAAAACATGTGAGAAGAATCAAAAGCATATCGAGGCATTAAAACACAGTCAAGATATAGAGTGCAGTGTATGTCTAGATCGTGTGCTTGCAAAACCCACAGCAGCTGAACGAAAGTTTGGGCTGTTATCAGAATGTGATCATCCCTTCTGTATATCCTGTATTAGGAACTGGCGTAGTAACTCCCCAACGTCTGGAATGGATGTCAATACTGCATTGAGGGCTTGCCCAATATGCCGTAAGCTTTCATATTTTGTCGTTCCAAGTGTCATTTGGTATTCCTCTAAAGAAGAAAAGCAGGAAATTATTGATAGCTACAAGGCAAAACTGAGGTATTCTTGTGTGCGCTTATGCTTTATCTTAGCCCAAAATTCTATATTAGTCTAATTTTGGGAACCTGTTGAAGTAATTTGCAAGATCAGTGTGTTGAAATTGAAAGCATTTTAAGATGTATATAATATATATTGATGTGGTTTCATATAATTGAGTGCTTAGTGTTGTGGTTGCATGGAGTTCATAGTTACATAAATCCTTAATAACTGCATATGGTTTATAGGAATTTGACCTAACAGATTAATGGGCAATCTTGATACTGGGGCTTCTGCATTTGTGTTGTACTTTTTTTGCCCCCCTTTTTTAATGAAGTAACCTAATGTGTATGTCTTTTTATTTTTCATTCTGTTGACAGGTCTATAGATTGCAAGCATTTTGACTTTGGCAATGGGAACTGCCCATTTGGGACAAGTTGTTTTTACAAGGTAAAGTGATAGTCTTGTTTGAATTTTGCAACTACAATTTTGATAATGTGATGCAGTCTTTGCCTTTCTATCAGAGCGTGATGTGTTGGTTTTCTTGTAGTTTGGAAATTTTGCTTATAATTATTTGTGTGAATTGAAGGCTAACCAACTTTTTAATCTTTTTGTCAGCAATACTTTTGCTTTCCTTTGTTTTTATGTATTTATTTGTTTTTATTCTTTTCATTTCAAGCAGTAACTTCTGTATATCTTCCCCACTCTGTCTTTGGCTGTATTGAATGTTGCCGGCCCTGGGCAAGCTTTATCTTTTCCCTTTTATTGCTATACATGTGCCTTTGAGAAGTGATTTATTAAGATCTCTAGAAAATATTCAGACCTGAAAAAAAAAAAAAAGCGAGGTTAGTCTTTTTCTTTCAGAACAGCTGGAGTTAGGAAAATTGATTTTATTTGGGATGTTATAATGGATGGTTAGAAAAAGCTTGAAAAATGGATGGATGGCTGGCTGGCATGATTTGCGTTGAGCCTAAGGTAGTATTCTCAATTTTTTTTTTTTTTTGAAAAGACTGGTTTTTGAAACTGAAGAATGGAGAAATTCTGATGTGGATTGGAAAGCAAAAGACCAGTGCCACTGCCACACCATTCTGACTTGATAGGGGAAAGAGAGGAGGGCTTTTTTATTTTTTTTTGGGGCTGGGGGGGTGGTGGTGGGGGGAGGGTGGGTGGTTGTTTATAGAGCGTATAGGAAACTCAAATTATTTATTGAGAAAGTTATATTGGTTTTACCAATACAGCTGTCATTTACAACCTTGTCCCATCCCATGGATAGTTTAACCACTGTTGCTGCCTCTGTCTCTGATCGTTTTTACTGTCTGTCCATTGCAACCATTTGGCACAACCAGCCCTGGTTGTGATGCTCTTACCAGCATCATGCAACTTTTCCTTCACCATCATTTTTACCTTATTGTGAGACTTTGTTGACCATATCTACTTGAAATTGTACTTGTCTACTTAAATTTATGCAAAAATACACATTAGCTTGATTGTGGACTTCTACTATGTTTTTCGTTTATCGATTTTCCGCATTTCGTGACATTCTTGAAGATGCTGTTGAAAAAATTGACTTCCTCCAAGCACTTTAGCTTCTAAATTTAGTCCTCAGAATTGAGAACCTCTGTATTCATTTACTTTCATTTTGGAGAGCATTGGCATTCTCTCTCCTTTAATGGATACAATGTTGTGTTGTGTTCCAGCATACTATCAAGCCAGGCTCATACGCGTGGAAATATCACAGGCCCCCTCCACGGAGGCCATGTTCTCGCAGAACCAGTGTTGTGGATAATATGAATGCATTCTTTGATCTTTTTGAGCACTTAATTGAAGAAGATGAATTGGACATCTTTGATGTTGAGGATTATTTTGATGAAGATTATGTGGCTTTTTTGTTAATGCTGATGAATATTGGATCAGCCAATACCTCCATTGATGATGAAAATTCCTTGTTTTAAGCTATTAGATTTAGCCTCATCGCAAACTTTTTGTTCATCTTTGGGAATCTTGGAGTTGGTGATTTGGCTTTTATCCTCCGAGTATTTTGAGCATTTTGGAATAGTTGAAGCTTGCAGTTTGTTGCTTGTAGTTTGTTGCTTGTAAACCCATGTTTTGAGTTACGTTTGGATGAGTATTCAAAGTAATTCTAGGTTGCTTGACAGGAGGTTTGTTCCATATATTTTATATGTTTGTAGCACTGTGGTGTGAAAAGATAAAACAGCCTGGAAGTGTGTTTCTTGGTTGATGTACTGTCATGGGCTAAACTGAACTCTTGTAGCACATACTATATAATATTTATGAAGAGGCTGAAATTCTTGGAGTTCTGATCTCTCTGTATTTATAATTATTTGTCTGAGACTATTTCCTGCCTTCTTAAAGTTTTTACTAATGCCTCTTTAGGCAGATCTGTTTTGTAGAAAGCTTTACATGAGTTGTTGTTCTCGTTGAAGAAGAAATGCATTTTGTGTTGAATTTCCTCTTGGCCTCTTTTCCCCCCCTTACTAACTTTACAATAGATTATAGTATCTTGGTGAGGAGTTGCTTCTTTCTTTCTATTTTTCTTTTTTTTTTTCCTAATTTTTTATTTATTTGGTACTTGGGGGAAGGGCCAAGTGGAAGTTGCTTTGAATTATTTTAGTAAATAATAATGTAGTTCTATGTCTGAAGCAAAGAACAAAAATATTCTAGCAACTATCATGTTATGTTATAAAAATATTCTAGCAACTATCATGTTATGTTATCACATAGATTGGCCATTATGGATAGCACATCATATTTCTTCCCATATGAAGGCCTATGGTTTGTGACTTATTTAACAACAAATGATGTTATGCAATGGCGCATTATTCCCATTTGAGTAAATAATATTATTTCTCTTGTGCTAGTTTGCTTAGATTCTCTGGTCATTGTGGCCTTAAAACGTATATATTTATGATATTCCAACTTTGCAGCATGCATACCGAGATGGCTGTTTGGAGGAAGTCGCTCTGCGTCATCTTGGGGCTGAAGATGGAAATACTGTGATCGCAAAAAATATAAGGTTTGTTGGAAGACTTATCTTGCCTTTATGTTTCATAACCGACACCCCTTTTTTTAATTTACTTTCTTATTATGTTATATTTTCTTTCAATAAATTTATAAATTTATTGTACTTTCAGGCTATCAGATTTCCTTGGTAGCCTACAAATAAGTTGAATCAGGCTGTTCAATCATTCCCATGTAAGTTTCCCTTTATGACTTGCTTTTTTTCTGATCGCTGACTTTTAAGTGTGGATGCGCAGACAATCACACACGTTTAATGCATAAAAACACTTGTACATGCATGCATGATTAACCAAAACTACTCTAGTTGCTTGAACCCGGTCTTGAAATATGCAGGTCAACCAACAATATCAAGATATTTATATTTTCAACTTGTGAAAGGTCTTCAATTTCCTGTATCAAACTCTAGTTGTTTGTGAGGTAAAAGGCCATTGTCTTATAAATATGGTATTCCATTCTGACAGTTTATTTTTCTGAGGTAACATGGTCTTGCATGGAATTTATGTGGCCTCCATACATAATTTATGTGGCCTCCATACATCTTTTATTGTGGGATCTATTTAGGTTTATAAATAATCTGTACCATGTGCATGAAAATTCATTATAACCAATGCTTAGAGGTGATCAAAATAAAACATGGGTTTTAATGATGCTTAATTTTTTAGTTACTTCTTTAGAAAAATGCTAAGCACGTTACGCAGCCTGTTTAGTTGTCTAGTGGCTCTCTCATATGTGCTATTGCTGTCATAATGTGAATGCTTGTATCATCTTCTCTCTCTCTCTCTCTCTCTTTCTCTCTCACTCACACACACACACACACACACACCCTCCTACCCACCCACACGCCCCATTAATTGGCTGTATTTTTGTGGTCATTTGACATGTACTTGCTTATCAAGTGTGTTGCCAGCAAATATCGCCACATTAAACTTATAATTGCTGTTGTTTTGAAAACTGCAGGATTGCTTGCTAGAGTTGACTTAATTATGGGAAGCTGGAAGGTGTGTAATAAACTGCATATTATGTTAAGATGAAATAATAGTGTGAAGAAAACGTCAACCGCGATGCAAAAAATTACATTTAGCGATAAGTTATGAACTTGCCGATGAATATCAATTTGAAGAATGGATGATGTTTGCCAATAAGCTTGCTTCCCTCACAGCAGAAATGGCAGTGAACTGTGTGTAGCTATTGGATTTTTATACCCTTATCATCCTCAATATTATGAGGTATACATGTCGTGATTTCTGGAAAATTGATTATCAGGGCAGGTGTCTCATACCAATTTAGATCTTCCTTGGTAAAGCTGCATTGTGTATGAGTTGCATGTATAATGATTTTGACACTGAAGTATACAAATGAGATTTTAATAGAGTCGTGCACTAGACTTGTACTTAAAATAATCCTATAATTGCCATATCGTGTTGATGGTTAAAAGTGGATTTTTGTTTTTGTTTTCCTGGTTCTTAGCGATTTGAATTTGAGATTTCGGACCCTGAAAACAACTTTAATTTCATGTAGTCAAAGTTTACTGGTTACTACATTATTGGCAACTTGATACTCTTCAACCTGAAACAGTTGTTTGTGGATTTGCTCTCTAAAGACCAAAACTGCTTCTGCATTATGTTGAGCCTCTTTCTTCACCTAGTCTATAATGGCTGCTACCATTTGGTTGCACCTCTCTCGCTGGTGATGGATTTAGACATTATTTTGTAACTTAGAATCCCATGCTTGGCGGCTCTCTTACCAGACAAGTCTTCTTAGGTTGCGATTGATTACAACTATTGTTTATTATTGTATTGAGAAATTGAGAACTATAAAATTTGTCATGCGTGCATTTGTATATTAGGAGTTTGGCATCTTTTGATTAAAGCTACCTACTTAAGCTTTCTTATCTCCTTTCAATAATATTAATTTGAGACTTATGTGATGGTCAAAAGCCTTCCATGGATGAGTTTGAGTTGCATTTTGCAATTTGCATGTGTGGATTTTAAGAATTTGAATTAATTTTTAGACATCAGTAAATTTCGAGGGCTGTCTTTGAACTTTAAGTGTTAGTAATAAAATCGGCTTAAAATTTAAATATTTGATATAAAACTCCTTGAACTTTGAAATTTTGTATAGTTAGATTTTTCTATTTTTTAACGGTTAGTTTTTTTAATTAAATTAATAGTGATGTGAATAATTATCACTCTTTTATGTAATAATAGTAAAACTAGTTATGATTTTTTTCACAGATTAGTCGTAAAAGAATTTCAGTCGAATGAGAGGATGAAATATTAGATATATAATGATTAATTAGAGAAACTTTGTCTTCAAAAATAACAATAATTGTTCATGTTATCACTATTTCAAACTATTTACATTAGTGTGTTATTTATAAATCGATTATTGAAAGTAAAAAAGTATTATTGTGAAAATTTTAAAATTTAAGAAGTTTTATGTTATATTTTTAAGTTCAGGCCTATTTTATTATAACCCTAAAGCTAAAAAACCAGCTATTAAAATCTGTCTCATCTTTCAATCTATGGTCTAAAAAATATAAGGAAATAATTAATTTTAATTATATATCAAGTTGACAAATTGAAGCGTTTATCGTCCTAAGCTCGTGGGTTTAGGCTCAGTTTGAAATTGTGTTTAAAATGTAAAAAATTGATTTAAAAAAATCCTTAATTTTGTTCTTGGCTATTCTTAAACAATCTCACTTCATTATTAATTGAAGAGCAGGTTAATGAGTTAATTAATTTATAAATAAGTGCTGTTAAATTGTTTAATAAAAAAAAGTATTTAGATTATGAAGATTTATTAACGGCTACAACCTAATCAATTAAGGTTTACATATTCTTCAATCTTCAGTTTGCTGTGCGTTCTCAAGATACCACATGAGATGGCATGCCAAGCATTTGGAAACTTCCTGGAAATTTCATGAATTAAATTGATTGGTTAATCTTCTGTTGACTTGTGTTAGTTTATGCATGTCCTTCACCTACTTTTATAATTAATACTCATGAAGTGATACTTCAGAAGAATTCATAATAATAATTAATTACATCTCAAGTATTTATCTTCTACTATAATAAATCCCATTAATTGCATCAGGTGTTCTATAATCTATACTTATTAAATTAAAATTAAAAAATAAAAGAAAAATAAGGAAAATCTTCCTCTAGCTCCCTTAGCAGACAGGTATATTTATTCAGCTCACAAAAGAGCTCTTTTCATTGACAGTTGCTTCTATCTTTCACTTGCATCAGTTACAAGAACCAGTTGATGGCTTCCCAATCCATGCAAGAGTATGTTAACTTCTGATTTCTTGTGTTAGGGAATTAATTAGCTTAATTAGTTAGTTGTATTTGCCTTTAATCATCATGATATTTGTAATTATCTGTGTGAGCTTAGTATTTTACATTGGCTTCATGTGTGCATTTCTTCTGGTTTCAACCAAGTTCATGTTTGTACTTCTTTGTGTATTTGGTCCAAGATTGTTCAGAGTTGTGGTCCTGTTCTGTTGTGTTCTGTTATTCCTCTTCTTCTTCATTGGCCAAACCATGGATAAATCCATCGTCTCAATTTTCTAATGAGCAAAAAATAAATAAACTCCAAGCTAGTTGAAGGGCAATGGTGTACAGAGTTTTTTCAGGGAAAAAATTTTCCATTTCAGGAAATGCAAGTTGATCATATGAAGAAAAGGAGGAGAAGAATGGCAAGAAAGAGAGAAATTATTATCCTCTCTCTGAGTTGTAGTTAGTAAATATATATGTTTGTGTGGAGACAGTGTCCAAAGAATGAAAAGGAAAATGTGGAGTTGATATATGTGGAAGCTCCTCAATAGATTTTACAAATTCCAACATTTTACACCATTTGGTTATCTTTTTTTGCCAATAAGTTATATGCATTTTGTTCTTGAATCCCCCCCAACCCCTAGTTTTTTTTTTTTTTTTTATTTCTAACGAATCTTGAACTTAAAATCTCACAATTTTAAAGATAATTTAATATTATTCTATTAAAACTTAGTCTACCTTCCTTTTCATAAATTCATGATCTTTCCCAATCAAATTAAACTTGTTTAATGGTATAGTTTTCATATTAATCTTCTTAATTTCAATTAGAGTTATTTATCGATCCGAATTAATCGGATATATTTTTATCAAATCAACTCAGTTGAGTGAAAATATGAAATATATATATGTACAAATTGAATGAAATCTTTTGCCAAATCTAAGCATAGAATTGCTAGTTCTCAAGCTTGGCTCAATTTAGTAGAGAGTGAGTTTTGATTAGGCAGAGGACTATACCTAGGGATAAAATCTACTATGCAAGAGCCTAACATTATTCAAACCACACCTGCTAGAGATCTAATTTTATTCGTAGTGCTCTGTCTCTATCTGAAAGTCTTCTTCACTATCCTTAGCCTCAGCCTAAAATAACAAGAAAGATAATAATAACAAATAAATCTAGAAAGATTATCTTGAATTTTATAAATTTTTGTGACTTATGCCAATGAGTTTTAATTTAATGGTCGGTGAATTTTTTTCAATTTAAATATGTGAAATCTTAAGCTCGAGTGATCAAATTAAATTAATAGATTAATCATTTTATCAGTCTCTAGTTCAATTATTTTATATTCAAATGATTGAAAAAAAAAATAAAAATAGGAAAGAAATTACAAGGGAAAATGAAATTAAAAGAAAATGGACAATCTGCAGGCAATTCTATTGAAAGAAATAGAGAATGCCTGTAACATATTAGTGGTTGAAATAAATAAACAAATGTCATTGCTAATTAACAGTTCATCAAGTATTAATTTATTTTATGATACAAGAATCAATGTTGGATAAAATAGTTACTAAGAAAAATTATTTATATAAAAAATGAACCTTTTTATTTATTTTCTCTTATTGTCTTATTTTTATATGAACTATGAACAATAATTACATAGATAATAAAATTAAAAACCACATAAATACAAGAAGGCCACACAATTCCAACTCAATACCTCATCAAAATCATAAAAATAAAAGAACCCATCAAGAGTGGAGAGATTCTAAATTTCTAATCCATTTAATGCTTGAGGAAAGCAAGCAAAGACAATAACATGGAAGAGCAAATCATAGCCCCAGAGATGCCCAAAGAATAAGCAGCTCCCTTGTCCATTGCTGGTGCTGGGGCTGGTGCAAATTCTTGAGCATCAACACTAGCAAAGAACATTGCCACAACCAAAAAGAAAGAAACCAAAGCCTTGAATGAGCTCATTTGTGCCATAGAGACAGAAAGATTTGTAGCAAGATTTGAAATATGTTAAAGAAGAGAGAGATTTGATGAAAAGGGTTGGGTTTTTGAAAGGTATTTATAGGGACCAAGAAAATGAAAACTTGGAACAGCTAGCTTTTGCAGAAGTTGACAGGTGAGAACAGCTTGAGGCCATGAAATAAAAGGGAACTTTCATAGCATATCATATGGGCGGTAGCCACATGGGTTTGTGACTTTGTGTTGTATTATGTTGGTTGAGCTTCTTTCACATTAAGGATCTTTAACTTGTAGTGAAAGTTCAGAAAAGTGGGAATTTGAAAATGAAGCTTTGGTGTTTTTCTTTGAAAAGTTCAATCTTTTAATGCCATTTTCAACAATCTTTAAAGTCCAATCATAAATTGGTTTTGGTTTCAAATTTTGCATCCACATGTAACTACAACTCATTATAATTATCTTTTAATCATAAACTAGTGAAAATTGACTATATAAGTTGATCCTTTCTAAAAGAAAATATTACAAAATAAATGAACATAAATATAAAAATATGTCACAACTATTTATTAATTAAATGTAAATTACTTAGAATATGTGACAATTAATTTTTAGTTAAGTTTTTCCTTATCCTTTATTTTATTTCATATTATTTATTTAAAACTATATTTTTCAAATAAAAAATATAAAAAAAAAATCATCAATTTCAGATGGAAGAGAATAGATTTGTAATCTTATAGTAAAATATTATTCATCAGCAAAAGAGAAAATATTCTTTTATCATCTCTTTTGATTTGTTTTCTATGTATTTCATTATATTTTCTATATAATTAATTAACAAATTATATAATATAAAATTAAACTTAAGTTTCATCTCTTAGTTGTGGAAAAAGACAGATGCCCCTAAATTATTCAACCTACGGGATAAGCAGCCTCTCCTATGGCTAGTGAAGAGGTCGGGAAGAATTAAGACTTCTTATTTATTTATTTATTTATTTCTTTTCTCCTTAGGAATAGATGATTGTTCATTTCTTCAAATTTTGGAATTGGTCTAAAAGAACAATTAATTGAGGTGGTAATAAATTTTACAACCTCCACTATTTTTTTTATTCATTGAAAAATCCATTTTACAATTCAATGTTAATCAAATCAATGTATATTTTAATTAGTCTGACTTAGTTTAATAATTAAAAACATATCACTTGACAGAAGTAAGTTTGAGTTTCTACTCTTTAATACCCTAAAAAAAATTCCAATCAAAATTATCAAAGAACATATAAACATACTGCTTCATTTAAATATATTTGTTACTATTTTCAAAATTTCAAGTTAAATGAATAATTATAATCAGGGCGGGGCCCTTGTGTCTTTGGCCTTAACCCTCCAAAAGTTTTTAAAATTAAAATTTATTCATAAATTTTAATATATATATATATATATATTTTTTTTAAATTACTATTTATCTCTTAAAACTATTTAAATTATAATTTTTTACTATAACTTTTATTGTAATTTAAAAAAAAAATTATTGTTTTTTCTTCATTATTTTTATTTTTATTTCAATCTCTGCACTTTTATGTAAATTTCACTTATTTTTTATATTATTTAATTTGATATCTTAATATTTTATATTTTATTTTAGTATATATGTTTTTATCAAAATTTTATTTAGTTTCCTTTTAGTTTTTTTTTTAGCCTTCAAATATGAATTTTTTAATTTCACCCCTGATTATAATTTAACAGAAAATTATTCAATATAATTATTATATATACAATTATTTTATTCTGATTATTGATCGTAAAATTATTTTCAACAAAATCTTCCGCAATCCTCCATGAAAACCAAGTTTTGATTTCCTTTTGCCTTTCCTCTAAAGGCACTACACGGATGATGGATCCCATTAAGCAATCTTTATGTTAAAGAATGTAATGAGAAGTACTGTAATTGTTAAAAACAAAAAATTAACAGTAAAAGGAAGTTCCAATTTCTTTTAATAAACAGAGACCACCTCATTCTGAGCTGTAATTGCCCCCCACTATACCAGCAAGAATCATGATAAATTGACACCTTCCATTGTTATTCTTCCTTTACTCTTTACTTTTCTTGTCAAAAACTTCTCTTGCTGCACAATTCTCATCCAACACCATCACACTAAGATGGTACGAATTCTCTGTTTTTGCAGATTTGCTACAAGCAACACGAATTTAGAACTCATCCAATAACATAAAAAAAAAAAAAAAGAAAAGAAAAGAGAAAACCCATGTAATATGGAAAATGAATTTCTCTATGAATATAATCCAACTAATAGAAATTGCAAAACGAGTCAAGTTGTGTGAACTTAAATAATTTTAGGTTATGAGTTATTTTAAGTTTTTTTCCTAGCATTTTATGATTGAATCATTTTGAATTGCAGGGCTAACCGTATTATCTATATATATTTTCATGATTGCTTTTAATTAATACTCAAACTTGAAATATTATAGTTTTGAAGATAGCTCCAGAATGACTGAACTAAAGGTCACCATAGGAAAAAACTCCAAGTTAAATTTTTGTCAATTTGTAAATTATAGTCAATTTTTGTCAAGGTCAATTTGTCAATTTGTAAATTTTTGTCAATTTTTAAAGATGTATTCACTGCATGAAATGATAGACTTAATATCAAAAATTTTTACTATTTAAAGTATAAAATTTGTTACAATAAATATACAGCAGTAATATATGAATCGCTGCAAATTATTATTATAAAATTGTAATTATAAATATTTTTTAACAAAATTATAATTATAAAAAAAAATTGTTAACGGTAATAATTATTTTTAGAAAAAATTTTTAATGATAATAATAATTACTATTATATCTTTTCTATGTACCATTAGCAACAATTATATTGATGGCTACAATAAATATAAATTTTAATAATATTTTTTTAACATCATTTTATATATGATGTTCCGATAATAAATAACATCAAGATAACATATTTAAATATCAAAGTTACAGATAATAGAGTGATAAATTAATGTGAAATTGTATTAAAAATTTTAGGTTATAGCATTCATAAATATCACTAGATGTTTGCTGATAATTTTTATTAATATTGTATTTTAATCTTTTTAACGGTATATAAAACTTATTATTAAAGTATAAATTTATTGTAGTGATATTAGTTTTATAAATAATAATATTAAAATTACCGTAAAAATTTTACTACTAATTATAATATTTACCGCAGTAGTTGAATGATGGATGGAGGCCAAGAAGTAAAGAAACTTCATTTTAATGCGTGAAAATTAATTTCAAAATACTTTTAATCATAAATATGAAAAAAAATCCAGTGAAAGTTCTGAAAGTAGGAATCTGAAAAATCAGGCTTTGGTAATCTAATTTCTTTGAAGGGTTCAATCTTTAGTGTCATATATTGAACAATCTTAAAAGTCCAATCACAAATTCACAATTTGCGTTTGGCTTCATATTTTGTAACCATATTGGCCACATTTCCTTATAGGGCTTCTTGCACATGAAACTACTACTAAATTTATAAACAAGTGAAAATTGACTTTATATAAACCTGCTTATTCTATTCTATTTAATTATGTAGAATTTTTTTTATAATAAAGATAAGAGAAAAATTCTTAGTTGTCAAAAAAGACAGATGCGTATTAATTATTGTCATGAAATGTTACCGACACACATTCATATATTCCTAAATTATTATCCTCATAAAGCATTTTCTTCTATGGCTATTTTCATTTCTTTTTTTAGGAAAAAATGATTATTCTTTCTTCGAAAATTTGGAATTGGTCTTAAATGAATAAATTATTATTCATTCTAATTTCTAAAACAACTGAATTGAAATGGTCATATTTTCTAGAAAACTGAGCTGTACTTGTATTGCCCATTGTGATACAATAAAATCCATATCAATCCTTAATTTATTCCACTCTGTAATTAAACCAATGAATCAAATAAAAATAACCCTCATCTCTCAATCCATCAAAAAATCTCTCTCCACATAGTACATATGTAGCAATGATATGTATATCTCATTATATATAAACAATAAATTAAAAAAAAAAAAAAAGCCCATCTCAGATCTGGCAAAAAAGAGAGATCTTTAGTGCTTCAACAGAGCAAGCATGGACAAGAAGAGAGAAGAGCAAATCACAGCTCCAGACATCCCCAAAGAAAAAGCTGCTCCTTGATCTGGAGCTGGTGCTGGTGCCAAATCTTGAGCTGAAGCAGCACCAGCAGCAGCAAGAACTGCCACCAAGAAAACGAGAGCCAGGGACTCGAATGAAGCAGATGCCATTTTAAATCTTGAAATGATGAACAAGAAAGAGCAAGCTAAACAAGAAGTAGATGTATTTGATTCTTGAAAATGAGAAGTGAAGAGAAAGGGATAAGCCTGCAAGATATATATAGGGAAAGAAACCGCGTGGGGTTCCACAGAGAACGTGGACAGGTGGATCGCCAAGTTGAATTTGGGGAGTGGGAAATCAAGAAAGTCCAGCAAGAAAACGACTGGCTGTTAAAGAATTTGAACGTTAATATTTATTTTATTGGTATCATATCTTTTGATTAGTATTTTTTTATATTTTATCATTTGCTTATTATATATTACATAATGAATTATTAGACAATTCTTTGGTCTGATAATATATTTTAAAAAAAATTTGGTCAACAATAATTCCCTTAGTTGTTCTAACCAGAAAAAAAACAATTTCTTAGTTGTCAAAAAAGACAATGCAATATTAATTATTTGGATATATTATAATTTAGTTCATAAATTTTAATAAAATCTATAATTTAATCTATAAATTTTTAAATTTAAGTAATTTAGTCTTTGAAATATAGTAAAACTTATAATTTAGTCATTCTATTCAATTATTCATCTAACTTACTGTTAATTATAGCAAAAATAACTAAAATACTTTTAACTCTAAATATTTGATAACTTAAACAATTTAATCCTTAAAAATTTATATGATAAACAAAATAATTTAATCAAGGGATTACTTCATTTGTAAAATTTAAATCAATAAACTATTTTGTTTACAGTATTAAATTGTAGAAACTAAATCGTTTTAATTAAAAATATAGAGTTAAGGATATTTTAATTATTTTTACTACAATCGATGGTCAATTAGTTGAAATATTATGTTATGTCAAATCTTTGAGCTAAATTGCTTGATTTTAAAAATATATGAACTAAATTGTTAATTTTACCGACCTTCAGGGAATAAATTGTTATTTGCCTTAATTATTTTAATAAAACGTTAGACATGTGACCCTAATTAAATTATTATGCTATAAAGCAATTTCTTCTATGGCTATTTTCATTATTTTTTTAGGAAAAAATGATTATTCTTTCTTTGAAAATTTGGAATTGGTCATACATGAATAAATTATTATTCATTCTAATTTCTAAAACAAGAATTGAAGCCGTCATAAGTTGTATAGGTCCAGAAATTTAAACCCATTAGAAGGAAACTCATAAATATAATTATATATTTAATTAATAAAAGGTTTAGAATAAATAGTAAGAAAAGATGAATGAATATACGCAATCCATCATATAATTACCATTAATAAATTAGATATAATTTAATTAAATTTTTTGTAAAATTAGAAATCTCAACCTTACTTATTTTTATAATTGTAGTCTGAACTTTTTTTCTTAAAAATCATATTCTAAATTATTGATAAAAGTACAATTATATCCCATCATCAACCACATAATTAAAAATTAATAGAATTGGCATTTCAGACATATTTTAATTCTCCGAATTATTGAACTTAAACCCTAATAATCTAATATAACTAAGGCTCTAGTTCTCGTTAACTTTGAGTATAATTGCACTATTAACAATAGTTTAAGGTGTAATTATTAAAAAAAATAAGGTGCATTGTAAAAATAATAAATTTTGAATTTTTTTTTCTTTATTCCAATTTTTTTTAAAAAAATATCCCAAATCTTTATTTCATTGAAAATTAAGTTATTAAAAATGTTATTGAGGTTGAAAAAAAAAAATTAGATTGCCCAAAATTAGATTGCCCTATCTTCTGCTTAAAAAAAATTTCAAGGAAGCAAATAACTCTATTGCCCCCCCAAAACAGCTGCTAGGAATCATGACATTGAAGCCTTCCATTTTCGTTCCATTGTAATGTAGCAGATGCCATTATAGAATTTTCTTGGAATTATATTCAAAATTTCTAACTCAAAATTTGGAATGGACTATGGCTACGAATCATGATTTAAAGTGAAGCACCAAAATTCTGCGTGGGAACCCATGTTTTGATAAATTTACACCTCCCCATTTTTCCTTTTCCATTACTCAAACTTTCTTGTCAAAATTAATCCTGCCTTGCTTGACAAATATCATCCAAAATGGTATGAAAATTAATTTTATTAATGAGTTTTAGTTTAGTGTCAAATTTTAATATTAATTAAAATCAAGAACAAATACACTAACTTCTTGATGTACTGCAGTGTATTTGTTGCCCCTTTAGCTTGTCCACATCAAGAACACATATGATAGCCCTTGAACAGCTTCTAAAGCTTTTTATATTATTTAGAAAATTAATTTCTGCCTTTTAAAATATTAAAGATATAAACAGAACACTATAAGTAATTTCTAGTATTTTTAAATCAAGAGATTGTTTGCTAATCTCTTGGAATAGATAAAAGAAGAAGATGAAGAGGAGGGAGACCTTCTTGGGTGGCGGCACCAAAGAAAATAGCTGCTAGTTGTGTTGTTTTCTTTTCATAACAATACTTATATAGGTAGGTCAACACATAAAACCCTTGCCACATGTCACCCTCTGATTGGTTCTAGGTTTAATTGACCCAATTACATTGTGCCAAGTGTCAAACCTATATTTAATCTTAATTTTAATCATCTTACATGATTAAAAGACATTTTGCAAGTTTATGTGTAGTGCCATGTGTCACTATCTCATGGTGCCACATGTCATCCTGTGAAATGACCAAAATGCCCATGTGTCTTAATTTTGAGTTCTCAATCCAAAATAATTATTTCTCTTCTTCTAATCAATTTATATCAATCATAAATCAATTAATTAATCTTTATTAATTAATTGATCATTAATTAAATCCATATTTAAACACTTTAAATATAAATTTAACTTATACTGTACATCCAATAACCTAGATTCGGTTTCAAGTCATGCTAGGAATTTTGCAATCTAATTGCAAACCAAACATATTTAATTAATTAATTAAACTCTTTAATTAATTAATTAAACTCTTTAATTAATTAATTAAATCATATTTAATTAGGTGATTACTTGTGTATGTGTGTGACTGTTACACTCATTTCATATAGGCAATTTAGGGTAGTTTTGCATCCATTGTGCCCTTATATTTTAGTATATTTTATGTTTTTAGCTTTATTTTAGCTTATTTGTTAACTTTAGATACTTTATATTTAATTTTCGTAATTTTGTTGTTTTTGATAGGATTTTGTGGCAAATCGAAGATCAATGAGTGCATTAGGAAGTGATTTGAAGAAATTTGGAGTTCTTTAAGCACAGAGGAAAGTTGAAGAAATCAAGCCTTGAAAGAGCAAGTTAGCCGAAATTTGCTTGAGACTTTGCTTAAGATCCTGCTTAGGGTAAAGCGGCAGTGCTTAAGGTGCAGCACAAGTCAAGCATGAGCAGAAAAGTCTATTTTACTCTAAGTCTACCGAGATTTGCTGAGGGTCTGCTTAACCTTAAGCAGACAGTGTGACCAGAAGCTGAAATTTGCTAAGAAGCTGCTTAGGGTTAAGCCGTACCCTAAGTAGACTACCCAGAATGTGAATAGTGCTGCTGACTTGGATAATTTTACACCACATTTCCTATCCACTCCTTGGCTCTTATTTACTTTTAGGGCAACTTTTTGGGACCATATAAATTCATCATTTCCTAGTTTTTGCCATAAGAGAAAAAGGAGGAGAAACAAAAAGGAAAGAAAATATAATAGAGAGACAAGGAGACGCCATTTTTTTTGGAGAGGAGCTGCTGCAACCATTTTTGGAGCTCTAGAAGCTAGAGTTTTGGGTTCTTCTACCTGGGTTTTTCTATTTTAGTCCTCTTATCATGTTTTTCTTTACTTTTCCATCAATCTTTCTTGTAAATACCATTATGAGTGAGTAAACTCTTTGGATTTCAAAGTTGGAAAATATGTTTTAGATTAATTTGTGGATTTGGACTGGGTATTTCCTTATTTTACATAAATATAAGTTTTGATTATTTCCTTGTGTGCTTGATTTACTTGCCTAATGTTGGTACCCATTAGGTATCGTGTTAATCTTTGATTGAAGGACCGAAAGGTGAAAGTCATTGATAGATAATCAAGGATCGGAACTTAAAATCACCTAGATTTAGAAATAAACTAGGCTTTTAAAAGGAATTAATTATTGGTTACAAAACTTAATGGGTTTTAAAGTAATCAAATAACATACGAAAGTTTGGTTATTTTAAAACACACTTTGGTTTGCTTGAAAAAGATATCAAAGGAATTTAGAATCAATTTCCTTCAAACTCTATTTTTCCCTAAAAAATTGGAATGCCCAAGACAAATCCCAATTAATTTATGCATAAACCCCCAACTCTGGAATCGCTTTTAACATAATTAGACTTTGATTTGAATGACCCATTGTTAATTTAGTTTAATTGCAAACTAGATTAGAATTTATTAGTTTGCTCTTTACCCATATTCTAATTAGATTAATCGATTTACTTTGCTCATTTACATTTACCATTTATCCCTTAATCATTAGCCCAAATAATCGCTTCATTCATAGTTTGGTACTCAAACTGAAAATCCTCGTGGGAACGATACTTGATTCATCACTTTATTACTTGAGACGACCCGTATATTTGCGATTCGCCACATCAAGTTTTTGGCGCCGTTGCCGGGGATTTGATTTTTGTTTGATGTTGAACAATTGTTTGTTTGGTTAATTTGGGCATTTTATTTTATTTTCTTTTTACCATTTTACTTTGAGAATTTGTTTATTTTGTTTTTCAGGTACTTTATTTTATGAGAAGGACAAAAAGTGAAGAAATCAATTTATTCTTTAATCCAGAAATAGAAAAGACAGCAAAAGCTTTAAAAGCAGAATCTAAAAGGAGAAAAGCTGAAATTAAAGCTTAACAACAACAAGAAAGAGCACAAGAGCAAGAGCAATTACAAGAAGAAATGACGAACAACAATAACAACCACTCTATGAAGGATCATGCCTATCCTAACATTGGGGATTTCATGCCAAGTATCACAAGACCAAGAGTAGAAGCTAATAATTTTGAATTGAAGCCTGCACTCTGTCAGATGGTACAACAATCACAATTTGGAGGAAATCCAAGTGAAAGTCCACAGTGCATCTAGCACACTTTCTTGAGATCAGTGATATGTTGAAAATAAATGGAGTTTCTGATGATGCAATTCAACTCAGATTATTTCCTTTTTCTCTGAAGGACCGAGCTAGAGAGTGGTTACATTCATTGCCACCGGGTTCTATCATAACATGGGATAAACTTTCTCAAGCATTTTTAGCTCAATATTTTCCACCAAGCAAGACAGCTAAGCTAAGAAATGAGCTGACTTCTTTCAAACCTAGAGATGATGAGAGCTTGTATGAAGCATAGAGAGGTACAAGGATTTGCAAAGGAGATGTTCACATCATGGGATTCCTAAGTGGATGCTTGTTCAACACTTTTACAATGGAGTTTCACCAGCTATTAGAAGTACAATTGATGCATCTTACGGAGGTGATCTTATGGAGAAATCAAGATGAAGCTTTTACGCTCTTGATAAAATTGCTTATAGCAACTACCAATGGAGTTGTGAGAGGAATGAGATCAAGAAACCAGCTGGTATGTTTGAGCTTGATGCCATGAATATGATTAATGCTAAGTTTGATGCTTTGACAAGGAAGATGGACAAGCTAAGCATGAAAGTAAATTCTTCAACTGGAGGTTCTAGTAATTCAGTAGAAGTTGGAGCTGCAAATGTCAATTGTGCAGCTAATTTTTTTGCACTTAATCAAGATTTTTCAAGTGAGCAAGTGGATTATGTGGGGAACTACAATCAAAGACCAGGTGGTAACCCATTTTCTGCAACTTATGATCCAGCATGGAGAAACCACCCCAATTTCTCTTGGGGAGGTAGACAAGGACAACATCAAAATTTTCAGCAACCTTTTAGGTATCAACAACATCAGAATTTTTAGCAGAATAGAGGTCCTCCTGGGATTCCTAAACCTCAAAATGCACCTGCTCCACCTCTACCACAACAAGCATAACCAGACAAGATAGCTAGATTAGAAGCTATGATTGAGACTCTACTTGTAAGCCATCAAAGTCAACAAGATATGATTTCTCAATTAGCATCTAAAGTAGATCAAATGGCAACACACAACAAGATGTTAGAGAATCAAATAGCTCAACAAGCTAGCTCTTCAAATAACAAAGCATTTGGGAAGCTCCCTAGCCAGCCAGAAAATCTAAGGGAGCAGTGCAATGCTGTTACTTTAAGAAGTGGAAAGGTAATGGGGGAAGAACACGAAATTGAAGTAAAGTTGAAAGAAAAGAAAGATGAGTGAGAGTGAATCCACTTCAACTAAAGCTAAAGCTAGTAAGGAAGCAAATGAAGAGAAAGAAGATAAAAAGAAAATTGAAGAGAAATATGTTCCTCCTGCACCATACAAGCGACCATTGCCCTTTCCTCAGAGGTTTCAGAAAGCACAATTAGATAAGCATTTTGGGAAATTCCTTAAAGTTTTGAAGAAGTTGTATATCAACATTCCATTCACCGATGTCATTTCTCAAATGCCTTCTTATGCTAAGTTTTTTAGGGAGATTTTATCAAATAAAAGAAGGTTGGAAGATTATGAAAGCTGTTGCACTTCGAGGAGTGCAGTTCTATATTGCAGAACAAGCTCCCACCTAAGCTGAAAGATCCTGGAAGTTTTTCCATACCATGTCACATTAGAGAAACAAGTATTGAGAGAGCATTATGTGACTTGGGGGCTAGTGTTAGCTTGATGCCACTTTCCATATGTGAGAAGTTAAAGGTTGGAGATCTAAAGCCCACAACTATTTCTTTGCAGTTAGCTGACAGATCTATAAAGTATCCAGTTGGGATTTAGAGAATGTACCATTAAAAGTTGGGAAGTTTTTCATTCTAGTGGATTTTATTGTACTAGAGATGGAGGAGGATGTAAGAACGCCCATCATACTTGGAAGGCCATTTTTAGCCACTGCAGGAGCTAATATAGATGTAAAGAATGGGAAATTGAAGTTGACAGTGGGGGAGGAGGAAATAGAGTTTAATTTATTCCAACATTCCAAGAAACTAGCTGTGATGAATTCTTATTATAGGGTAGATGTTATAGAGCATGATGCTAAAACTGAAGTTACTAAACTAGAGGAAAATCAAGCCATTCCAATGCAATGCAATCAGCATAAAGTGTGAAAGAAAAAGTCAGCTTTACCATCTCATTTGATTAACAATGAAGCTTCAAAAGTTAAGCTCAAGCCTCCATCAAAATCACTCAAAAGAGGAGATTCATCTAAAATTTGTAAGAATAATCTTCAAGATATAGTTGGGATTCTGAACAAAGCAACAAGTATTTTCACATATAATGGGAAAAAGTTGAAGTATAAATTCATTTCAGCACCTGTTGTGAAGGGAGGTAACATTTTCCAATTCCAACCACCATGAGCTTTAAAAAGAAGGTTAAGCTTAAGACCTTAAACAAGCGCTTCTTGGGAGGCAACCCAAGCGTATCCTTTTATAGTTTATTAATCTTCTATTTCATTTCATTTTTAGCTTTTACCCTCATTAAACTCAAAAGTGACATTTGTTTATCTTTTGTAGGTCATTCATGAAGATTGGGCAAATTAACATATGTAGCAAATACAAAGAATTGAAAGAGAGCAAGTATAAAGCAAAATACTGCACTTTATCCAGTACCTGTGAACAGTAATACTTTTAAACTTGTGCTAAATTGCTGATATTGCAATCTTCTTGATAGCACATGTTTAATTTTGTATCTTGTGTAAATTCTGTTAAATGCAACTTGAATGAGGATCAATTTTGATATTTAGGACTGATGTGAGCTTTATTAAAGTACAAAAATAGTGTTTGTTAAGTTTTACATTTTAATGTATATATAGTTTTGTAATATGTTAGAAATTTACATGTTTTTGTTTGAATTACTGCTAGTTTTTGTAGTCTGCTAATTTTTATTCTTGCTCAAGCTCTTTGTTCATCTTTGCTTAAAAAGTCAATTTCTATGTTTTTTTTGCAATTTTGAATGTCCAAACTTGTCTCAAATCTTTCTTTGAAAATGTGCTTTTGGTATAAGTTTAGGAATGAGACCATTTCATTAAGTTTGCAAAAAGGTAATCACAATTGGTGCCTAATTTGAGCTAATTACCACATGCTTGTATCATGCTTGATAAGTTTATGAGAGATGATGAGCTTAAATTTTTCAATTTTGTGGTATTAATGTGCATTTGGTAATTGCTGAGGGTTATGATAGCATTCCATAGCATTTGGACTGTTTTTGGTAAGTAAAATCACAATTTTTCCCAAAACCTGCCGAAACTTGCTGATGATGTTGCTTACTAAGCTATATCCTATGCAAATTCTGCTGAACCCTATGCTTAACCCCAAGCATAACTCAAATTACCAGATGTCTGCCCTACATTTTAAAAAGCCCAAAATTTCGGCCATTTTTTTTTTATGAAGCCCTCGCCCAAACTCCCGATAAACCAAAGCTTCATTCCGCCGACTCCCTTCCCACACCATTTTTTTCGGTATTTCTAGGGAAGCTGAAGAGTTTATTTCTCTTCATTAAATGGTGAGAACCAAGATGTGGTCCACCCACAAACCCAAGCCCAGAAAATCTCAATGCTCTGTCAAATCGAAAATGGCTACTCCATCTTCTTTACCCACAAACCCTAACCCCAGTCCCAGTCCACCACTACCTCAATCGCCACCACCGCAAACACCACCACTACCCCAAAGCCAAACACCAACCCTCATTCCGCCGACCCCCCTCTCGCCACAAAATGAGCCACAAAATGAAACACCCATTTTCGAAACTCAGTTCCAAGAACCAATGTTTGAACCTGCGCCAGCTCAAACCAAATCTAAAGGTAAAACTAAAAAGGCTGCTGGTAGACCCAAGAAAGCCACTGTCGAAAAAAGAAAAGGAACGCCCTCTGTTCCTTTGGACTTAAACTCTCCACCTCAACTTTCCTCTGAACCAGTCAGCAAAAAAACTAGGTCCTCCTCGCAAATTCCATCACCAGCGGTTCAAACCCCTGTACCTCAGTCACCCTTAAACTCTCCCCAGCCTGCCACTGCTCCAGCAGCACCTATGTCATCTGCCAATGATATAGAGGAGGTACTTTCTCCATTACCTTGGGCTTTTAAATACATGGATATGAAAAATGCTTATGAGAGTTTAGCTTCTAAACCTATTTTGGCGAACAAATACATGGATGAGCAGATTTTAAAAGAGTTAGGCATTTATGACTCTGTATTTGCCTATTTAGATGCTGTCAACTGGACTAAGTTTGCTAGGATTAGGGAATCAGTGTACAAGGATTTGACCTTAGAATTTTTGAGTTCCTTAAGGCTGAATTTCAAACCAACAATACCTGAGCATAAGGATGTGATTTATTTTCGATGTGCTAGCATTGATAGGGAGTTAGACATGGATTCTATGAATGAAATTTTTGGTTTTCAGGATTCGGGCTATAAAAGTATTGAGTGGTAACAAACCATCTATGACCCTGTTAAGTTCTGGAAAGATATTGCACCTTATGGGGGTTATTACAGACAGAGGACAACAAAAGCCTCTAGGATAGTCAATCATGTGTTGAAATACCTCCATAGATTTATCTCTTACACTGTTTTAGGAAGGGGACATAGTAACAGCATTGTGGGTACTGGAGATTTATTTTTCTTGTGGTGCATGAAGGAGAGAAAACAAGTTAGCACAGCCCATTTCCTAGCTACTCATTGGCACCAAACTGTCACAAAGCATACCAAAGGTAGCATAGTCTTTGGAGGATATATAACTGCCATAGCCAGTTCATTTAGCTTTGATGCTAGTCTATATAAGCTACTGCCAGTGTCTGTTGAATCATATATAGACAACACAATGTTGCTACACATGGATCTTTGTGAGAAAGTAGGACATACCTATGCTTTGTTACAGCAGCATGCTGAAGCCAGTGGTACTCCAAAACTAACTACCTTTGCACCAGCAGAACCCCAAACAACCACTGCCCCACAGTTTCAGCAGATATTTTGTCCCTCTTAAGATCCTTGGAATCCAAAGTAGCCAGTTTCACTGTCCAACCATCTGTTCCCTCACCTGACACCATAGATATCCTTGCAACCTTGAAGAGCTTAGAAGTTAAAATTGATACCATGGGTCAGCACCAGGTCAACCAAAAGAAGAAGCTAGAAAAGAAACTTAAAAAGAGATTTTCATCTCTTAAAAAGAAGCAGAAGCAGCAACAACTTCAAATGTTGGAGCTCTACAACAAATTGGCCCAATCTTATAACAATTTATATCATTGGGGCCAATACATGCTTCAAGAAATGAAAGACCTCACAGAAAATTTGGAAACTGCTTCTGAAGCTTCAGATCACAATGAACCTACCGTAGAACACAGGCGGACCTAATACGACAACAAAGCCTTGACAATGAGCTTAAGCGATGTGATAGTTTAGTACTAGTTTTAGTTCTTCAATTCAGTTTTAGTCTCTGTTTTAGGTTTATTTTGTAATCTGTTTATTTTAATCTTCAAACTTTAGTAATAGTTGTAATACTTTGGTAATTAGTTTTTATGATTATATTTGCATTCATTTCCTTTAGTTTAGTTTATTTTATTTTATCTTCTGATATGGATATAGTTATTCTATGAATGCTCTTTGGTTTAATTCTTGATTTAACTGTTAGATCTTATTTCATTACACTTTTTCATCTTCTTGCACATTATTTTTGTACTTTATCTTTTATTCAGTCCTAATTTTGTTGATATTGATGAGTTGCACAATCTCCTTTGAGCTGCATATGTTTAACATCATTTGGAGGTAAGAGCTTACCCTTTTACTATTTATGCTTATGGTATGTTGCCAATGCTTATGCTTTTGCTTACCCTACGCAATAGGTTAAGCAACATCTTAAGCAGTGTAAATTCATACATTTGGGATACTTTTTCACATTTTTCTCTCTAAAGCTTCATTGTTAATATCATTTTGAGCTAATTTTGAAATACTTGAGCTTATATTGATTTAATCCCCAATTGTATATATTTCATTAATTGATTAGTTTACACAATTTTGCCCATCTTTGCATTCATTTTAGACATTGAGGACAATGTTTCATTTGAGTTTGGGGGTGAGGGCAAAATTTTTGCAAAATTTTTAAAATTTTCTTTAAAATTTTCATTCATTCATTTATTGCATTTCATTCATCCATATATAGATAATCCATACACTTATACATATACCACACACATGTCTATACCCATATACATACATTTGCATATAGTTTTCATATAGAATACACTTAGTTTTAATTTGATTTATGCATTCATTTTAGGATCATGCATATCATAAAAATAATTTTTTACCTTATCCTTAGAGGATTGAAAATTGCCTTGAAGAGCAATTGAGCTTACTTTTAGAAGGGTTTGATGGATTGAAAGTTCTGGATAGGTGCAAAATTATTAGATTCTTGTTTTAGTTTATATCTTCTTAGCCAAAGGCCACCCAATCAATTGTGTTGACTTTGAGTGCCTAGAGAAAACTCTAGGGTGAGAAGTAGCTAATTGATGTCTCACCAATCCTAAAACAATCTTTCTAAACCTTTCAAGGTGAAATCATAGTATGCACTTGAGAAAGAAATGATCTAGGCATTCTTTGAATTTTAAACCCATATTTTAACCTTAGCCAACCTCACTTAAAAATTTTCCTTTGGAACCAATTTGAGCCTACATTTATCCCTCTTATTCCTTTGGAACCCATATTAATACCTAGCCATAAACCCAAACACTTACCTACCCTCCATAAGAATAATTCTTTGAGTGATAGATACAATTAAAATAATAATAATAATAATAATTAGTTGGGAGAAGTGATTAAAAAAAAAAAAAAAGCTAGCAAATTCAATTATGGTATGTAAAGTAATTCACCACCCAAGTACACAAAGAAATGAGTTTGGGGGTGAATTGAAATGGACAATTATAATTCAAAGTCAATGTTATTTATGTAGTCCCTCTAAAAGCTTCAAAATTATATGCTAGCATTAGTGAATAGTTGTAAAGTTCCTTCCCCCATTTGATTCAAAAAAAAAAAAAAATTTGTGTGTCTTGATCTTTTAATAATTTGATTATTCTCATATTTTGTTACTTTTATCCTTTCCTTGTTAGCCACATTATCACCCCCTTGGCCCCATTATAACTCTTGAAAGTCCTTTTAATCTTTTGATGGTGTTTTACTACATTAGTGGAGATTGGAATAGGAGAATTGCCTATGGGATTGTGATATCATTAATCCATTCATTTACTTTCATCATTATTTAAGACACTTTAGTTTGTTGATTACCCTATAGTCTATTTAGGCATGATTATTCTTTGTGATTGATTGGTTTGGGCTTGATGATATGAATAATTGACCCAAGGCTAAGCGGTGATAACTTTGGTAAGGATTGAATTCTTTGCACCTTGAAAGTGGGTATATGGTTTGTTGGTGGCTAAAGGTAAGCTTGAAAGTTTGGATTAGTAATTTTCATAAATTTAAGGTAAGGTACCCCAAATTGCATTAATTGTTTTTAATTTGCTTGAGGACAAGCAAAGGTTTGAATTTGGGGGAATTTGTTACACTCATTTCATATAGGCATTTTAGGGTAGTTTTGCATCAATTGTGCCCTTATATTTTAGTATATTTTATGTTTTTAGCTTTATTTTAGCTTATTTATTAACTTTAGATACTTTATATTTGATTTTTGTAATTTTGTTGTTTTTGATAGGATTTTGTGGCAAATCGAAGATCAATGAGTGCATTAGGAAGTGATTTGAAGAAATTTGGAGTTCTTTAAGCACAGAGGAAAGTTGAAGAAATCAAGCCTTGAAAGAGCAAGTTAGCCGAAATTTGCTTGAGACTTTGCTTAAGATCCTGCTTAGGGTAAAGCGGCAGTGCTTAAGGTGCAGCACAAGTCAAGCATGAGTGAAAAGTCTATTTTACTCTAAGTGCCGAGATTTCTTTGAGGGTCCGCAACCTTAAGCGCATAGCACGATCGTGAAATTTGCTAAGAAGCTGCTTAGGGTTAAGCCGTACCCTAAGCAGACTGCCCAGAACGTGAATAATGCTGCTGACTTGGATAATTTTACACCTCATTTCCTATCCACTCCTTGGCTCTTATTTACTTTTAGGGCAACTTTTTGGGACCATATAAATTCATCATTTCTTAGTTTTTGCCATAAGAGAAAAAGGAGGAGAAACAAAAAGGAAAGAAAATATAATAGAGAGACAAGGAGACGCCATTTCTTTTGGAGAGGAGCTGCTGCAACCATTTTTGGAGCTCCAGAAGTCAGAGTTTTGGGTTCTTCTACCTGGGTTTTTCTATTTTAGTCCTCTTATCATGTTTTTCTTTACTTTTCCATCAATCTTTCTTGTAAATACCATTATGAGTGAGTAAACTCTTTGGATTTCAGAGTTGGGAAATATGTTTTAGATTAATTTGTGGATTTGGACTGGGTATTTCCTTATTTTACATAAATATAAGTTTTGATTTATTCCTTGTGTGCTTGATTTACTTGCCTAATGTTGGTACCCATTAGGTATTGTGTTAATCTTTGATTGAAGGACCGAAAGGTGAAAGTCATTGATAGATAATCAAGGATTGGAACTTAAAATCACCTAGATTTAGAAATAAACTAGGATTTTAAGAGGAATTAATTATTGATTACAAAACTTAATGGGTTTTAAAGTAATCAAATAACATACGAAAAGTAGGTTTGGTTATTTTAGAACATACTTTGGTTTGCTTGAAAAAGATATCAAAGGAATTTAGAATCAATTTCCTTCAAACTCTATTTTTCCCTAAAAAATTGGAATGCCCAAGACAAATCCCAATTAATTTATTCATAAACCCCCAACTCTGTAATTACTTTAAACATAATTAGACTTTGATTTGAATTACCCATTGTTAATTTAGTTTAATTGCAAACTAGATTTAGAATTTATTAGTTTGCTCTTTACCCATATTCTAATTAGATTAATCGATTTACTTTGCTCATTTACATTTACCATTTATCCCTTAATCATTAGCCCAAATAATCACTTCATTCATAGTTTGGTACTCAAACTGCAAATCCTCGTGGGAACGATACTTGATTCATCACTTTATTACTTGAGACGACCCGTATACTTGCGGATTCGCCACATCAGTGACTTACTAGGCTCATCACTAATTGACAATGAGATATGATATCAACTCTTAATATCAACAGAACTCTTTCTTACCATAAATGATTTCTCTAAATCATTTTATGTACCTCATAGACCATGGTTAACACCTAGCATAGCATATCATGGCCACCCAATCAGTAATAAGGTTTACCTTAAATGAACCTATAATCATATGTTACCATGCACTAGAATCTCTCTGTTACAAAATCCCAACTCAAGCTGGAGTCATGGTTTATGTCAAACTCCATTTGCTATTAATATTATGTTCTCTTTTAATTCCAGTTCTTGATTAAAAGGATTTTCTCATCAGAAACTCTTTCTGAATAAATCTATCGATCCTGGCCAGGAACTTGAAATATCAAGAACAATTAAATGAACATAGGATTTTATCTCTATTTACTTAGAGGAACAAATTCCTTCTTGATCAACACCTACCTCCATATATAACGAGTAGGAGCCAACACATGCCCATATACCCATACACAGTACAAGTATGAAAGCAGTATCAAATTCAAACTATCTATATACAAGATAACTGTGCTATCTCAAGTCTAAAGATTATATGCACTGATATGATTTATAACAATGCATTGACAAGAATAAACTCCATGTGCTTGTCATAACTGTCATTGGTTTGACCTACTTATCATTTATAAGTGCCTATCATGTTGTCATATGGCATGAGACTCACCATTCCATCTTATTTATATCTCATATAAATAACTTGAGAACAAATATGAATACAATCTTTTTGAATAAGTCATGTCCTTATTATGAAGTGTCCTCGATTGTGAACCTATTTATGATACTTTGTGTTAGAAATATTGTCACTCATATTTTTAACAACTTAAGAATAGAATTTCTAACAAAATATCAATTGACCTTTTCTATTACACATAAATATATTATGTAGACGGAAAAGTGAAAATGCCTTTATTAATAAAACATGTACAAGATACATACTAAATGATATGCTCTATGGCATACTACTAACAGAAACTACTACTAAATTTATAAACAAGTGAAAATTGACTTTAAATAAATCTGCTTATTCTATTCTATTTAACTATGTAGAATTTTTTTTATAATAAAGATAAGATAAAAATTCAAATTTGACATCAAATTTAAATTGAGAAATGAATCTACCGCTAAATTAATTTACAAATACTAAAACCATATATATATAAAACATTATTGAAAACCTAAAGAGAAAAAAAAAGGGTGGGTCATAAATATGAAGAAAATTTTAAATAATTTTTTTTTTTCATATTCTTTCGTCATATCTTTTGATATATTATTTATTATATTTTATCATTTGATTATTCTGTATAATATCTTAAATTATTATGAAATGCTTTGATCTGATAATATTAAAAAAAAAAAAAATTCTTAGTTGTCAAAAAAGACAGATGCGTATTAATTATTGTCATGAAATGTTACCGACACACATTCATATATTCCTAAATTATTATCCTCATAAAGCATTTTCTTCTATGGCTATTTTCATTTCTTTTTTTAGGAAAAAATGATTATTCTTTCTTCGAAAATTTGGAATTGGTCTTAAATGAATAAATTATTATTCATTCTAATTTCTAAAACAACTGAATTGAAATGGTCATATTTTCTAGAAAACTGAGCTGTACTTGTATTGCCCATTGTGATACAATAAAATCCATATCAATCCTTAATTTATTCCACTCTGTAAAACCAATGAATCAAATAACAATAACCCTCAATCTCTCAATCCATCAAAAAATCTCTCTCCACATAGTACATATGTAGCAATGATATGTATATCTCAATATATATAAACAATAAATTAAAAAAAAAAAGCCCATCTCAGATCTGGCAAAAAAGAGAGATCTTTAGTGCTTCAACAGAGCAAGCATAGACAAGAAGAGAGAAGAGCAAATCACAGCTCCAGACGTCCCCAAAGAAAAAGCTGCTCCTTGATCTGGAGCTGGTGCTGGTGCCAAATCTTGAGCTGAAGCAGCACCAGCAGCAGCAAGAACTGCCACCAAGAAAACGAGAGCCAGGGACTCGAATGAAGCAGATGCCATTTTAAATCTTGAAATGATGAACAAGAAAGAGCAAGCTAAACAAGAAGTAGATGTATTTGATTCTTGAAAATGAGAAGTGAAGAGAAAGGGATAAGCCTGCAAGATATATATAGGGAAAGAAACCGCGTGGGGTTCCACAGAGAACGTGGACAGGTGGATCGCCAAGTTGAATTTGGGGAGTGGGAAATCAAGAAAGTCCAGCAAGAAAACGACTGGTTGTTAAAGAATTTGAACGTTAATATTTATTTTATTGTTGTCATATCTTTTGATTAATATTTTTTTTATATTTTATCATTTGCTTATTATATATTACATAATGAATTATTAGACAATTCTTTGGTCTGATAATATATTTTAAAAAAAATTTGGTCAACAATAATTCCCTTAGTTGTTCTAACCAGAAAAAAAAACAATTTCTTAGTTGTCAAAAAAGACAATGCAATATTAATTATTTGGATATATTATAATTTAGTTTATAAATTTTAATAAAATCTATAATTTAATCTATAAATTTTTAAATTTAAGTAATTTCGTCGTTGTTGAAATATAGTAAAACTTATAATTTAGTCATTCTATTCAATTACTCATCGAATTTATTATTGATTATAGCAAAAATAGCTAAAATACTTTTAACTCTAAATATTTGATAACTTAAATAATTTAGTCCTTAAAAATTTGTATTATAAACAAAATAATTTAATCAAGGGACTACTTCATTTGTAAAATTTAAATCAATAAATTATTTTGTTTATAGTATAAAACCGTAGAAATTAAATCGTTTCAATTAGAAATATAGAGTTAAGGATATTTTAATTATTTATACTACAATCAATAGTCAATTAGTTGAAATATTAGACACATGGATTAAGTTATATGTTATATCAAATCTTTGAGCTAAATTACTTAATTTTAAAAATATATGAATTAAATTGTCAATTTTACCAACTTTTAGGGATTAAATTATTATTTGCCCTAATTATTTTAATAAAACGTTAGACATGTGACCCTAATTAAATTATTATGCTATAAAGCAATTTCTTCTATGGCTATTTTCATTATTTTTTTAGGAAAAAATGATTATTCCTTCTTTGAAAATTTGGAATTGGTCATAAATGAATAAATTATTATTCATTTTAATTTCTAAAACAAGAATTGAAGCTGTCATAAGTTGTATAGGTCCAGAAATTTAAACCCATTAGAAGGAAACTCATAAATATAATTATATATTTAATTAATAAAAGGTTTAGAATAAATAGTAAGAGAAGATGAATGAATATACGCAATCCATCATATAATTACCATCAACAAATTAGATATAATTTAATTAAATTTTTTGTAAAATTAGAAATCTCAACCTTACTTATTTTTATAATTGTAGTCTGAACTTTTTTTTTCTTAAAAATCATATTCTAAATTATTGATAAAAGTACAATTATATCCCATCATCAACCACATAATTAAAAATTAATAGAATTGGCATTTCAGACATATTTTAATTCTCCGAATTATTGAACTTAAACCCTAATAATCTAATATAACTAAGGCTCTAGTTCTCGTTAACTTTGAGTATAATTGCACTATTAACAATAGTTTAAGGTGTAATTATTAAAAAAAAAATAAGGTGCTTTGTAAAAATAATAAATTTTGATTTTTTTTTCTTTATTCCAATTTTTTTTAAAAAAATATCCCAAATCTTTATTTCATTGAAAATTAAGTTATTAAAAATGTTATTGAGGTTGAAAAAAAAATTAGAGTGCCCTATCTTCTGTTAAACAAAATTTCAAGGAAGCAAATACCTCTATTGCCCCCCCAAAACAGCTGCAAGGAATCATGACATTGAAGCCTTCCATTTTCGTTCCATTGTAATGTAGCAGATGCCATTATACAATTTTCTTGGAATTATATTCAAAATTTCTAACTCAAAAATTGGAATGGACTATGAATACGAATCATGATTTAAACTGAAGCACCAAAATTTTGTGTGGGAACCCATGTTTTGATAAATTTACACCTCCCCATTTTTCCTTTTCCATTACTCAAACTTTCTTGTCAAAATTAATCCTACCTTGCTTGACAAATATCATCCAAAATGGTATGAAAATTAATTTTATTAATGAGTTTTAGTTTAGTGTCAAATTTTAATATTAATTAAAAAGAAATAAAAGAAAGCCTCAGATTTTGCATATTTGCTACAAGGAACACAAATTTAGAACTCAATCAGTAAGACAAACAAAAGGAATGAGAAAAACACATGTAAGATGGAAAAATTGAATCTCTTTATGAATATAATCTCACCAATAATCAAATACATAATCATATATAGTTGCACAATACAACCCATATCAATCCTTAATTTATTCCACTTTGTAACTAAACCAATGAATCAAATAACAGTAACCCTCATCCCTCCATCCATCAAAAAATCTCTTTCCACAAAGCACATATGTAGTAATGATACAATAAATTAGAAAAACCCATCTCAGATCTGGCGGAAAGAAGAGATCTTTAGTGCTTCAACAGAGCAAGCATAGACAAGAAGAGAGAGGAGCAAATAACAGCACCAGAGATCCCCAAAGAAAAAGCTGCTCCTTGATCTGGAGCTGGTGCTGGTGCCAAATCTTGAGCTGAAGCAGCACCAGCAGCAGCAAGTGCTGCCACCAAGAAAGCAAGAGCCAAGGACTTGAATGAAGCAGATGCCATTTTAAATCTTGAAATGATGAACAAGAGAAATAGAGAGAGAGAGAGAGAGAGAGAGAGAAAGCTAAACAGGAAGCAGACGTGTTTGATTCTTGAAAATGTGCAGTGAAGAGGAAGGGAGAAGCCTGAAAGATATATATGAGGAGAGAAACCGTGGGGGATCCACAGAGAACGTGGACTGGCGAACAACCAAGTTAAATTTGGGGAATGGGAAATCAAGAAACGCAATTGAAGACTACAAGTCCAGCAAGAAAGCGGCTGGTTGTTAAAGAATTTGAACGTTAATGGGCTGCTGTCAACTGCAAGCTGTCACCGGCTAATTTTTTCTTATGTGGGATCCAAAGCCAAAAAGACGAGTATTTTTAAAAAATTCCTACCTAAATATAATTTAATTAATAAAATTTAACATATTATAATTTTAAGTAATATATTAATTATGAATTAAATTAATGTAAATGTTGGAATGTAGAAAAAAGTAACTTTATTTCTAATTACATAATGGCCTTTGGCAGTTTGATTTGGTCATGTGTGAATTCCAAGGTTTTTTTTTTTTTTTACTCATTTTTGCTCTTTTTAGATTAAAATAATGTCAAAGTAGGTAACCTATAAACTCATTTTATTTGCTCTTTTGCTAAGACTTATACTTTAGACTATAGAGTAAAATTAGGGTTTTAAGTTATGTTTTATGTCAATAAATATGAAATCGGATTACCAAGGTAAGTAGAACATGGTGAGGGTTCTAGAAATATTTTGGGCAAATTCCATTATAAAATTTTCTTGGAATTGTATTCAACATTCCTGGCTAAAAATTTGCAATGGAATATGGCTACGATAGTTAATCAGGATTGTGATTTGAGAGATAAAATTCCTTTTAAGTAAAAGAAAAAAATGTCATTTTAAATATTATTAAAAAATAATTTTAAAAAATTATTTTATTATGTTAACGTTTTAATTATTAAAATTTATTAAATTTAATTTTAAATAATTTTTTAATATTATGTAATTAATATATTTTAAATAATTTTAATATTAATTGAAATTAAATAAAAAGAAAAGCCTCAGTTTTTGTATATTTGCTATGAGCAAGAAAGCAGCTCAAATTTAGAATTCATCCTATAAGATAAACAGAAGGAATGAGAAAAACTCATGTAAGATGGGAAAATTTGAATCTCTATAAATATAATTCCACTAATGATCAAATACTTGTACATAAAAAGGTCCAATGTATATAAATCATCCTCAACATAATCATAATTATACAATAAAATCCATATCAATCCTTAATTTATTCCACTCTGTAATTGAACCAATGAATCAAAGAACAATAACCCTCATCTCAATCCATCATAGAATCTCTCTCCAAATAGCATATGCAGTAATGATATGTATATTCACTATGTATAAACAATAAAATAGAAAAACCCATCTCAGATCTGGCAACAAAAAGAGATTTTAGTGCTTCAACAGAGCAAGCATAGACAAGAAGAGAGAAGAGCAAATGACAGCCCCAGACATCCCCAAAGAAAAAGCTGCTCCTTGATCTGGAGCCGGTGCTGGTGACAAATCTTGAGCTGAAGCAGCACTAGCGGCAGCAAGAACTGCCACCAAGAAAACAAGAGCCAAAGACTTGAATGAAGCAGATGCCATTATAAATCTTGAAATGATGAACAAGAGAAATAGAGAGAGAGAGCTAAACAAGAAGTAGATGTGTTTGATTCTTGAAAATGAAGTGTAGAGAAGGGGAGAGGCATGAAAGATATATATAGGGAAAGAAGCCGTGTGGGGCTCCACAGAGAACGTGGACAGGTGGATCGCCAACTTGAATTTGGGGAATGGGAAATCAAGAAAGAAAGCGGCTGGTTATTAAAGAATTTGAACGTTAATTGGCCGCTGTCAGCTGCAAGCTGTCACCGGCTAATTTTTTATCACGTGGGATCCAATGCTAAAAAGTTGAGGTTTTTTAAAAAAAAATAAAAAAATCGAAAGATATGATTTATTCCATTAAACAAGGCCAGATGGAAAGTTGATGGCCTGAGAACAAAGAGCCTAAGGCCCCTGCATACAAGTCCAAAGGAGAGAAGATCAAAGCCCACAAATACAGAACCCTAATGTAAATGGGTTTAGAACATGAACGGGTAAACACTTGGAAAACAATCAAAACACCGCCGGCACAAGGGCCGAAGAGCTGCCCCAGGGAACCTCTGGCAAGCATTGAGCTTTTCCAACCCAAGTCAAGAAGCTCCAAAAGCAAAAGGCACTCAAAGCATAGCCAAAGCTAAGTCAGCCGGAACTATGGAAAACAGAGTCAAATGGAAGCAGAGAGTGGTGATTCTTACCTATACATAATTTAATTAATAAAAATTTAACATATTATAATTTTAAGTAATATATTAATTAAAAATTAAATTAACGTATGCTTTGGAATGTAATAAAAGGTAACTTTATTTTTAATTACATTATAGGAGTGAATTTACATATTAATTTTATTGCTTAATTATATATTTCTTTCATCCGTCTTTGTCACTAACCAAAGTAGTCTTTCTGAACTTGGTAATTAGTAGTGCTACGACGACATGACGGACTTCGAAGTTTGATGTGGTTATGTGTGAATTCCAAGTTTTTTTTTTTTTTACTCATATGTTTTCTCTTTTTAGATTTAATTTCAAAGTAGAGGTTGCTAAACATTTATAATATGGTATATATTTTGGGGTTTGAGTTATGTTCTATGCAAATAATTGCGGGATTGCCTTCTGGAATTGCAGATTTTTTCTTTTCTTTTCTTTTTTGAGATTTGCTTCATCTGTGTAGCTGATCTTTTTAATCACGAGAAGGTAATAACATAATTCATGATTTCTCGTTTACTCTGTTTTAGTATTGGGTCACTTATAAATGTATTTGATTATAAATTATACATTTCAGATGTTTATACTTAGATATACTTTGTGCTGCATACGATATTTGAGCAAACTTCTCCTTTTGACCTACCTTTTTAAGATAGAGTTTTACACATAAATTTGTAAAATATTGTGTTCGTGATGTTTTTAAAATTTTCTGGATTAAGTTCTTCAAATTATTGAAACTTTAGTTATTAATGATGTAATTTCATTATATTAATGAAAGTAGTATTTTTATGCAAAAGAAAAGAAAAATATCAATTATTCGTTATGAATTTAAAATATAAATATACAAGTCTTATTTATTTTATATATATATATATATATATATATATATATATATATATATATATATATATATATATATATATATATATATATATATATAAAGAGATTGAGACTTGGGATTTAAGAAATTAGATATGTCTTGCATCAAGCCTCTGGTTTTCAACGTGTTCTTTCTTGTTTAGAGACCTCAGCTCTTCATCATTTTAATGAGATCCTATGCTTCTTAATATAAATTCTTGGAATGTTAATGAATATTTTTTTAAGTATATGATTCGATTAAATTCTATTAAACTGAATTAAATAGTATATCATCAAATTTTAATTCAGTTTGAATTTAAAAAATAATATTTGTCTCCTCTAATGTTAGGTTTGATTTCAACACAAGCCGTATTATATTTGTCAAACAGGTTTTCTTTGGTGTACTTTAGCTCGAGCCTTTCATGTACTTATAATCATAAGCCCTACTCAATTCTGCTATTTTTGTGTCGGAAACGTTTTCGAAACGGAGAAAGTCCATCTATAGCTGTGTCCATGCTTCGCAAGCAATCATTTATTCAATCTTAGTTTCACGTATTCTATGCATCATTAAACATATCTATTTACTTTCAGATGATTAGATAAAATGTTAAATAAAGTTGTAGCATTGGTTCTCTTATTCTGTTGAGAATGAGATCTTCACGTATGTAATCTGTTTTGTCCTTATTTTCATTTGATTATTCTTTCACTTGTGAAATTTATAATAGGGAAGAAAGTTTAATCTGCAAAAATCAATGATTCCAGAAGATTGCATCTTCTAATTTCATAGTTCAGGATCATTATATTCCTCTGAAGCTGTTGAGAGAGAGAGAGAGATCATGCAGCAGGTCTTGCAAATTTTGTGCAACATAAGCCATACCCAGAACGTCCTTTTTTCGCTATAATAAATTCCCACTTTAATAATATTTTTTTAATATTATTTTACATGTTAAAGTAATAAATAACATTAAATTAACATATTTAGACATCAAAATAATATATTAAATAATAAATAATACATGTGTGATTAAAAATTTTAGGTTATAAGATTTATACACATTGCTAAGTGTTACTGATAATTTTAATCAACACTATGTTTTAAATTTTTAATAGCATATAAGATATACTATTGAAGCCTAAATTTGTTGTAGTATTTCTAACCCCAACTCTAAAAGTTTTGACTCATATTTAATAGATTAATCTGGATTTCATGATGCAATTTAGGACTACAATGTGTTTATGAACCTTTGAAATCCCAGCCTTAATCAAATTTGGAAACAGAGCTGATTGAACTCTGTATAGTTGAAAAAATCTGGTCCAACTTATCACCATCTAAACCACCATTCTCATGCACATAAGTTTTTGAAAATCTAGCTGGTGGCTTAATGTTATTGAGGACCATATTAAAAATGTTTTTGAAAAAAGGAATAAAAACATTTTTTTAATTATTTTGAGTTTTTGTGATTAAAACATATTTAATTTAAACTCCGTTTGTTTTGTTAAAAATATTTTTTTATAAAAATATCTTTTATTATTTGATTGTAATATTAAATTAATAATATATATTTTATATGAGTATAAGTATTTTTATATTTTAATAACATTATGAAAGTCTAAAAAATAAAAAAATGAATTTTCTTAAAAAAAAGAAATAATTTTTCTTAAAAATAATTTAATTTTTTCTTTAATTATGAAAATATTTTTGATTAATTTTTTTTTTAGTGTAAAATATATAAAAAATATTTTTTATGAGATAAATGAAACCTTAATTTTAAATTAATTTTTAATACAATTTAATTAATATATTGAAAGAGCTAGCTTTGTCAACATCTGCTCCAAGAATAATCATCCAGCTACTTGCATATAGCTTTACCATTGTAGAAAGCGAAAATTTTAGCATAGATTCCATCCATTATAAGTTTAAGCTATAAATATATAAGATTTTTAAGAACAGTAAAACTTATTTAGGTTCTATGAGTCTATGTATATAGTTGGTGTACTTGCTATGGCCTATCATATATACATGTAATTTGTATATTTCAATTTTTTATTTTTATTTCAATTATTTTTATTTATTTTCATTAAAATTATTTATTCCATTATCCATTTTATTTATTTTTAATTTTTTTAATTTATTATAAAAAATTATTTTTTAAAATTTTTTTAATTTATATTATAACTTTTAACATGCTACTTTACTTTTTTTTTTTTAATTAGTTCAATCTTCTAAAAGGAATATTTGAACCCAATTCAAATTTTTATTTAAGTGTTTATTTTATTAATTATATTTAAAATTTTTATTTATTTTTAGTTTAATTTTAAACTATATGAATTCAAATTATTTTTTACTATTTTATTTTCCCATTATTGTCATTTTTATTATTTTTTTAATTATTTCACTATTTAATTATTAAATTCACATTAATCATTATTACCTTTATTAAATTTATTTTAAGATGGCTTTATCTGACAACAAAATGAATTTTACTTTATACACTAATATTATATTAATAAGATGTCAAAATCTCATATCGTTATTAAAAAATATATATAATAACAAAAAATTAACGATCTATTTTAACAATATTTCTTACACTATTTTTTTTTCCTATAAGCACTACCTTAAAATAATAAAATTTGATTGGCATTACTATTCTTTCATCATCATCTAAAAATATATTAAAAACTATATTTATAGAGTTTTTCATAATATTTATTTAGAGTTTTTAATCTATTATATGTGTAAATTTAGTTTATAAGTAGTAAATAATTAAATTTGATTTACTTTTAAATTTAATTTTAAATATATTTAATTTATTTGTTAAAAATTAAAAAATATTTTAGAAACAATATTTATTTACATATTTTTGTATATACTAAACCTATTACCATGAGAATAATATTAGGCTTTTTTTTTTAGATGGCTTATTTAATTTATTGTTTTAATCAGTATTACTATCTCAAAAATTTAGGAAAAAAATTAAACTCGGCAATTAAATATTGTTATCATTAAATTTTACTTTATCGAATAATAAATGTTATGTTATTAATATTAAATAGGTCTTAAATTAAATTATATAAATATAACAAATATTATTATAGTGAATGATTAAAATTTTATTTTAATAGAATTAATTAAATAATTTTATTAATTATTAATAGATAACAATTTTATTTATAAAATATATGAATAATATTTTATTTTAATATAGTTATTTTATTAATTATATTAACATAATAAATATAAAAAAAATAATATTCACGGCATCACGTGGTTTTTCAGCCTGTTTGAGATTAAAAAAAGAAAAAAAAAAGCCCTTAAAAGAGAAAAAGACAACAAACTGCAAAACAATAAATATAAAAGCTTTCTCCGTGGTTTGCAGGCTGATGAGAGCGACGACACACCCACCTTGAAATATCATTATTAAAAAAATTATATAAAAAATCATGTTATATAATATCAATTATATAATTTATAAGGTTCAAAGTCATAAATTTAAATTTTAATGATTTTTATTTTTAAAATCTTTGAAATTTAAAAGAAAATCATAATTTCATGAATTTCTAGATGGGAAATTGTGTTCTCAATTGTATTTTTATTATATTAATATAATTAAATTTGTTATTAAATAGATGATCAAATTAGTGTTCAATTGATTTCAAAAAAATCAATGGATGATGTGACAAAACCTTTGATTGTAAAATGATAATATATAGATTCTATTTGGCTTTCATAATAAATAAATATGATAAAGTATTGTCTTATTGAAAGATGACGATAGGGTAGAGACAGTCAACTTGTGATAAGACATCACTTCCATAAGTTGGGAGCAAATCACCCCACAAAAAGATTAATTATTGGAGAGAGAGAGAGAGAGAGAGAGAGAGTCATTATTGAAGAATCTTGAGGCCTTCAATGAAAAAAGAGGTAAAAGCTTCCATTTGACTCTTAGGTAGAGCTAATCCAACCTCAATTCCACCTTCTACATCTCTACTTTCAGCTAGTGAAATGGCTCTGCTCCTATCAATTGAAATATCCTCTATCTTCTTAGGCCTCCCCCATCCAAAATCTGTCTCATAAAGATTCAATTTAGGTGATCCAGAAATCATAAGATGGACCTCTGATCCAAATAACACTTCCCAATCCAAGATCCACCTTTCCGCCCCACAAAGAATTTCTTTATCCAACTTCTTGATCTTGTTTCCAATCACATTTGCAGCAACAATAATTCCATCTTCTCCCTTTAATTCCCCCCTAATTGCTGTTGATCTTCCAAATCCTACACAATTACCAAAATATGTGGCAGATACCGGATAGTCCAACCGGGTTAGACCGCCCGCAATAAACCCGAAATAATTTGGATCTTCTTCTGAATAATAATTTTGATCAATTTGATTTTGGACTTTTACTAAACAAACCCAAATAAAAGAACAGGCTAATACATATGGAGATAAATGTATAGGCATTGGCTGACCCTTTTCCTTGCATTTACTAATGATCCGTTTCTTGATCCTCTCCATATCTAATGAACTCACCACAAATGTGGCTCTAACCATATTTGACAAATCCACATGGGTTTCAGTACCTATAACCATTTCTCGTGAAGATTTTCTCTTCCACAATTCCTTCAAGAAAATCTCCTCAAGCCCATATGGATCTTTTATCACAGACCTATCAAAAGATGGAAAAGAATTGATTAAGAAACAAGAATTTGCAGATAGTGAAGCCCATTCCTTGATGAAATTGTTGAATGTTCTCCCATCAGCTGCCACATGGTGAAATGAAAACCCAATGCAAATACCCATATGAGGAAAAATGGTAACTCTCACTGCAAGTAAAGGAATAAATCCTTCTTTCCCAGTTGCTACACAACTAGTAGCCAACTCAGGCACAAGAGGGTAAAACTCATGCACATCTCTTGCATGATTACTAGTAAAGTTCCTGAAATCACCACTAGACTCTCCAACAGAAAATGAGACAGAGTCCCCTGCACTGTAAACAATCTTGGGCTTATAATTACATTCATAAGAGTAAAGAACAAGATTTCCCAGAAAAGGGAAGAAATGCTTGAGAGCAAGGGAAAGAGAGTGCTTGAGGTTGGGGAGAGTGGAGGAAAGAAAGTGAGAGGCGGAATGATGGTATTCATAGAAGAAGAGAGGTTGGCTTGGAGAGAAGAAAAGCCAAGGTATGTCCAAGAAAGTTAGAGGGAGAGTAGTTGGTGGAGCTGAATTGGGTGGTGGAGAAACTTTGCCGTGCTCAAGAACTTTAAAACTGGAGGATTTTGCCATGAGAAAGAGGGAGAGATGGACTGTGTCTAGCCTACAGAAGACAGGTATTTATGAGATGGAAACTTTAGGTAGGTTCATATAAAATTTGATATTATGTAATGAATTCATATGTTGGGACCAAAGTGTTGGTTGCTCCATTTCTGTCTCTCTATTTTTTTCCACTAGAAGTTAATTTTTTTTTTCCTACATATTACATGAAATTTTTATTTTTAGATTATATTTGAAACTGAAAATCTTGCAAAATGATTTTGAGAAAACATTGGCAAATTTTTAAAAATTTTTATTAGTATTGAATGAGAATGTAAAATATTCAACCAAAAGAATTATATGTACAGACTAAATTAAAGACGGTTCTGGCCAATTTCTGATTAAAATTAACTGTTCAAGTTCAAGATTTAAATAGACTAAAATTAGATAGTAAAACTTTTTTATTCAATTTTAATTTTAATTAAATATAATAATATATATTTTTTAATTTTTAAAAGAAAGAGTTTTTTTTTTGGGAAAATTTATAATTTCATCTTTGTATTTCATCATATATTATATTTTAGTCTTTAAATTTTGAAAAATTTTATTATTTAGTTCATAAATTTTACATTATATTACATTTTAGTACTTAAATTTTTAAAAATTAATTATTTAATTTTTATATTTTACATTATATCGCACTTTAGTCTTTATAATTTAATATATTAAACGATTTAATCCTTCTGATAATTGATAAAATTATTATAAACATTAAAATTTTAGAGACTAAATTATTTTATACATTAAAATTAAATGGACTAAATAATTAATTTCTCAAAATTCAGAGACTTAGTGTAATATAGTGTAAAATCTAAAAATTAAATAATTAAATTTTTAAAATTTAGGGACTAAAATGTAGAATAAGGCAAAACCCAAAAATCAAATTATAAATTTTCTTTTTTTATATTTCTTTTTTACTTCTAAATAATAAATACATTTTCTAGCATTAACACACTATTTTACTGAAAATCACTTCAATAAATTGAAACCTTTCCCTTCATGATGAAACACAATTAGCATATAATTTTTAAGAGTGTTAGTCAACTTAATTCTAATTGATATATTAATGCATATATGTTTATTTTTGGTTTAGTAGAAAATGAATCTTAAAATTAAGGTCATAATTTTTTTAATTTATATTTATGGTCAAGTAATGTATATCTAATAACTAATGATTCATCTTTTTGGACTAATTTAATTAAGAATACACTTCTACTTAATTTGAACATTTAGAAATTAACTTCTTAATGTCAACCATGAAAATTGAATCAAAATACATGATAAAGCAATACTTTAATTTTTCTTTACTCATCATATCATCATATACTGCTATATTTAATATTGTTGTTAGAGCAATGAGAAAATCATATGCTTAAATATGTTAGGTAAAGAGTATTAAAAATTAATTTATAATTAAATTTAATATTAATATAATATAGAAATAATTGCTTAGAATATACTTTTAGTTATAGAATATATTTTATCAGAAAATATTCTTTAAAATATGCTATAGAATATGTCAAAAAATATGCTTCCATAACTTTTCCTGCATAGAGGATCAAGTAAAGAGGAAGAATAGTTAATTCTCCTAACTCTCTTTCTTTATCAAATTACTACTCCCTTAACTTAGTGTAAGAAGGTTCTAATGAAAATCTCTCATCATTTTTTTTTTATTTTTATTTTGCAAGTCTTCTAACTGAGACAAAATCATAGGACCCCTTATGAGTAAAGCTATAGTATCAAGTTTCATCAAGTGCAATTTCATCATAAAATTTTTAATATATTTAAGCAACCTTTTTAATAACATATAAAATAATATTTTTCTAAAATATATGTTTTAACTTATGAATATCTCAACCCCAAACAAGACCATTATATATAGGTTAGAGGATATGTAAAAGCAATATACATACACATATATAAATTTATTATTACATGCAATTTCTCATAATTCTTTTTATTGAATCTTATTGACCTTAAAAGAAAAATGAAAGTGTCTCACATACTATTCACAGTCTAAAATACAAGATAATTATTCACCAAGTGCCCATAAAGAGGAAGAGAAAAAGAAAGCTTTTACTTTAAAAAAAAAAAAAAAGTTTTGATTTGTGTCCATGTGAAAAACTCCTTTTTCTTATACTTAGTTATAGAATGAAGGAATTTCCTCTTCAATTAATGAAAGATAACTCAATTCCAACAAATTAAATGAACTAATTAGTTAATGAATTTAATTATTTTAACAAAACAATTTCATTTAAATGACCTCCTTATACAAGATACTATCTCGTATATATAATACGTATTAAAAGATTCAAAAATTTCCCTCATCCTATATACAATCTATTAAGAAATTAAAGTTAAATATATAAATTAATCGTTAACTTTCATAAAAAAATAAGTCTATGACATCCTCAACTTTAAAAACATTTCATCTCATTAGTACACTTTCATATTTTAATAAATCTATAAAAATCAAGTACACAAATTAATTCTTGATTTTTGTCAAAAAATATCTAACGATACTCTCAACTAATCTAATTTCTATCTTAATTTTAATACCGATTAAAATCATAAGATTCACTTAATTCTACTTTTCAAAAGTTAAAATATGAAATGAGACTTTTGTAAATATCATGGGGTCATACATTTTTATATAAAGCTCAAAAATTAAAATATATTTTTCAACTTAAGAATTAATTAATAAATAATAAAATAGTATTGATACCCAATTGATTGTTGTTAGAAACTTAGAATAAAAATATATGGTAAATGTTGTGAATGATGTGGAAAGGAGCTAGGAAGGGATATGGAAAGGAGTAGGGCATTATAGTGACTTGCTATTGCTAGTGTCCTTGAAATTACATATTGGGAGCATGAAAGGCTGAATAGCTGGGACACTGTCCTTTATTAAGAGTACAGAAATTTGGTGGCAGTTGGCTGTCTTGTATCAACTTTCACAACCTGAGAGATTCCTCTGAACTCCATGGCCCAGGAAGAGCGCGTGCTTTGAATTTGTTTTTCAGTTTATTATATTATCAATTTTAATTTCTTTCAATATAAAGAAAATTATAAGACCAATATATAAATTTAAATACATATATTATAATCCATTTTCATATTACTCTAAAATTTTTATCAGTCATAATTTTTTATATGTATTTTCTCTTATTATATTAGTAAAAATAAAAATTTAATTATTTATAATAATAACACGATCAAATAATTATTTCACTTTATACATATAATTATTAAAAATAATTATATCTTTTCACGTAGTTTTATTTTTTAGCCAAACAATTGCATCACTCAGTAAGAATTTAGGTAAACCTTTGTGATTGTCCTAAATTTCTCCGCTATATAATAAATTTGAACTATTTTTTAATAATAAATAGATTATATATTTTTTTCTCATTATAAAAACTATGTTATCTCAAAATAAATATATAAAAAATAAAAAATTTAAATTCAAGATTTTTTTATATTTTTAAAAGTAAAAAAAAATTAATTATCATGATGTGTTGAGAACTCCTCGAATTCGAAAAGGAGCAAAAAAAAAAAAAATTTTAAAATATATAATTTAACCTCAAACTCTTATAATTTTTCAAATTAAAAAAAAAATTTAATCAAATTTTCAAATAATTTTTATTGTAGATAGAAAATATTATTATCTTATTTTGAGTGGAGATTTATTAAGAAAAGAGAGAGTTAACTTTATGAGGAAATTTTTAATTAAATTTCAATCAAATTTAATGACTGAATTTTTAAATTTTTTTTATGAAATAGTTAAAAAAAAATCTAATTATTTATTGTCTTGACTAATTCTCACCATAAGAACAACAAAAATTCAGGATTTTAAGCACCACAATTAATTAAACAACTAAATATAATCCATTTTAACCTAAAAATAGCTCAAGAATACCAAGAAAAGCGCAACAAATTCTCCTATATAATACCCATGATGCAGCCTAAGTTCTTCAGGCTGCAACTAACTCCATTTTCACAGGCAAATTCGGCTTGAAGATTTTCGATAATTTTATTTTTTCGAGAATTTTCTGCCGATCTTTGCCTAACCCACCAATGGAAATGAAGAAGATTGCCTGTGCTATCCTCTTCACTGCCGCCTCCATGAGTGCAGTGATGGCTGAGGAGGCTGCTTCTCCTGCCCCAGAACCAACAAGTGCTGCCACTGCTAGCTTGCCGGTTGTTGGATCGTTGGTCGGTGCCTCCCTTGCATCATTCATTGCCCTCTACCTCCAATAAAGAAAAAAAAAAAAAAAAATCTAACAGAGGGAGAGCAAACTCACAAGAAAGCTTCAAGAAAAAGATGTTCTAACTAGCTTTCTTTGGTTAGAATTTTCTTTATTCTTTGGTTTTATTTGTGTTTTCTTCTTTTTTAAATTACTATGAAGAGAGTCTTTTCTTCTTCTCATTTGTTTGTTTCTCATGTTAATGTTTGCTTAAAAGGAATAAAATTGCCTTAATTATTATTGAGATTACTTGCATTAATTAGAATTTATAGTAATTGTTATCCAACATCAATCTTATATATAAGGAATTCTTATTTGTATTCAATTTATTATGAATTTAAAATTTTTTTATATAAAAAATTATTATACATGCATAATTAATTAATGTATATTTTTTATTTAATTTAGATATGACAAGAATTAAAGATTTTATAGCTTAATAAGAGTTATTAGAGTTTAATTAAAACTAACTTTTTATAAACTAATTTTATTAATAATAAATAAAAAAAACTGGAAATAAGGCAAGTTTAATTTATTTTTAAGGTCATCATGCCAAGGTACTCAATTATAAAACTTACAATATTGAAATTTTAGTCTAACAACTTATGTTGTTATAATTTTTTTTAGTGACTCAATTTCAATTTATTAAAATAAAAATTTTTAATTTTAATTTTATTTTAAAAAAAAGTTCATAGTAGCAAATTTTAAGTTAAAAAAATAAAATTACTCTTTTTTTTTTTTACTTTTATGATTAAATTAATTAATAATTATTATCAATAATTTTGTTAACTAAATTTATTAATAAAATTATTAATTATGTATATATTATTTATCATTAAAATTTAATTTGTAACAACTTGGAATAATAATAATAATAATAATAATAATAATAAAATATGAAAATAATATTATATTAAAATTTAATATTTTATCAATGTTTGAGTTTTTAAGTAAAAAATAAAAAAATAAAAAATAAAAAATATTTTATAAATTTATTTTGATTAAATATTAATTTAGTGTTAATTTTTTGAAAAATAATTTAACAACATGCTATTACAAATTAAATGGACATTTTATGAAATAAAACTAAATTTAATAAATTAAAATTAAACGACTAAAAAAAATAAATACCCAAATAGAGAGATCATACAATTTACCCTAAAAGGGATTTGTCAATCTATTTCAAAATCATGTAACAAATGAAATTGGTTAAATTTTTTTATTATTCTATAAATGTATCAATGCTAAAAATCGAAATTACAATAATACATTAATCAATTTATCATAGACATGTTATTGATGAATAATTGAATTTATCAATCATTAGACAATGCATTAATTACATAAAAAAAATTGGTGTCATTATCAATTATATACTCTATATTAAATATTATATTATTATATCATTATTCAAAACACAAAATTTATAATAAAATTTCATTAAAAAATAATTAAAATTTATGTTTGTGTATTAAATTTATGATAAATTAAATTTTAACATAACAATGGACTGACAAATGCCATAATGGTACTATTTCTTTTTTCTTAATATAAAATATAGTGTATAGATAGATCTATCATACACTTAGTAGAATATATTTCGCCTTTTACGTCTACAAATATTTAAAAGTATTCCACAATGGCTTCTGTAAATGGGTTAATCAGTACTATACAATTAAGTGAATGGAAGTTCATGGCCCATTGAAAAGGTTCAGGGCCCAAAGTCTATGATGCAATTGGATTGAGATTTGCACAAATCCAATTAACCCCATCCATTGATAGGCCACACCCACCCGAGCCCAGCCTGGCCTCCAATGACTTCAAGTTCAGTCCGTCTCTGCTCGAGCAAGGGATTCCTAATTGCTAATCAGGTTGTATATGAACCCTAATGCTCCATTCTCTGTTTCTGTCTCTAGGACAAAACCAGAATGGCTTCTACTCTGATCTCGCGTAGGCTATCTTGTAAGCTCTTAAATCTCTCTTCTTCTTCCTCTGTTTACTCTCACTTCATCGCTCAAGAAACCCAAAACTATGGATTTAGATTCTTTACTAGTCACCACTCCAATTCTTCTTTCTCACAACAACATAAACCCTTGAATCGCAATTTTACCTCAACTTCTTCTGATCATATCTCCATTTTTGAATCCCAAGCGCTAACTGAGCCAAAACCCGCAAATTTCAATCATCATTTTGTTAGATCGTATTCAAGTTTTACTACCCAAACCAAAAATCACCATTTTACCCTGTCAACAGCGGAAAAGTCCGGATTTTTTTCAATATTTACAAGAGAGAATTCCCAAATCCCTGATTTGAAGCGCAAGCAGATGATTTCAAGTATTGATAACCAGTTAACAAATCAAAGACCTAGATATTTTTCTTCAAGCTCTGATTCACCTTCTGGGTCTGAGAAATCCCAAAATCAAAGTGAATATCCAAGCAAAATCCCCAATTTCAAGCATCAAGAAATAGAGGGGCCCACCGTGGAAAGAGACCTCTCAGCTTTGGCCAATGAGACAAGAGAGGTTCTAGAAACGATGATGAAGAGCATCTATGTTCTGAGCAAGGCTGTGGCTCTTCTCGGACTGGTTCAACTTGGGCTTGGAGCTTGGATTTCTTACATTACCAAAGCAACTCCAATACCAGAGGTTTCTATTCAAAGCTTTGTGGCTTTTGGGTTTCCTTTTACACTGGCTTTTATGTTGAGGCAATCCTTGAAACCAATGTACTTTTTTAAGAAGATGGAGGAGCAAGGTAGGTTGCAGATTCTGACTCTTGCCCTACAAGTTGCTAAAAATTTGAATGTTTTCTTTGTGAGGGTTCGTAGTGTTTCTGTCTTGTGTATTGCAGGCGTTTCAGCTGGGTTTTTGTTCAATTTATTATCAAAATGACTGCCTGCTTGATTTGTTGATTAGTTTTTCAATAATTATCATAATACATTTTTGTTGATTTTGCCTCAAATGTGTTGTATTGATGATGTATTAATTCAGAGAACTCTGTATTTGATATTGCTTGTGATCTCTAAAATCCTTTACTAAGATCCTGATTCTTGAACCAAAGTGATATCTGTCACCTGTTCCTACAAATTAAAACCAGAATCTGAACTCTCTTTCTGTCTCTCCTGCATTTCTTATTATAGTAAAATGCAATCATGACAAATCGGCCGATACCAAAACAGTAAATATTAGCACCAGTTAGGCCTAAAACAAGAACTAAATGCTTGAGATGGGAAAAGGGGACAAGGTTGTGTGAAACTAGTCTGGTTCAACCTACTTTTCATTCAACTGAATATCAGAATATGTAACGCAAACAACAGTGAAACTGCAGCATTACTTTCAGCTTGAAAATTGTAGACTAGAAAACAGAATGCAGCATGACTTCTTGGTATTTTCTTGCCCAATCAGGTCTATATTCCCATAAGTTGTTCCAATATACTATACCTGGCCTATACAAGAATTTTGCTCACCATCTAATAACAAATCTAATTATAGAATTCTAGTTTTGTCATCCCTTTTTCACCTCTCTGGAATTTTAGTCCCACAAGTGAACAACTCAGTTTTATAACTGGACAATTCCCATTTAGCCCTGGCCATTAGCTAGTTTCAGTCCGGTTTTGGGTCAGAATTAGTGATTTTGTTCTTTAGATCTAAAGGCTTTAAACCGAATCACCTAGAGCCGGTACTTGGCTTAAGTCAGTCCTGCAGTGGAAAATTTTTGA